>NW_019384336.1:922616-941161 GCF_000671375.1 Centruroides sculpturatus | reverse complement strand
TTGATTGTATTAACTTGATTCTTTAGATATCGAAAATTAAATAAAGAACAATATGTTAATTTAAGCGTACAGAAACGTTGCTGTTGTTCCAGCAAAGATCTTATTTTCACTTTACAGAGTGCCTAGTAGGTAATTTGCAGATTACCTAGATAATCTGCACATTACCTAGGTAATTTGAGAAATAGAACAATTTTAGTAACTTTAACGGATCACCCTAGTTAATCTGCAGATTAGCTAGGTAATGTACACATTAACGACTTTCGAGCTTTAGCGGTAACATATATATATATATATAAGCCATTGATCCCTCTGTTTGTATAACTGTCACGGAATGCCTAGAACGCCCACTATTTATGTGAATTAGGATTTTCTACCCTCAACACAATTAAGAGTAAAAAGAGAGGAAATCGTCAATGTATTGATGAGGAAATGAGAGTTTGCCTTTCAAATATTGCCCAAACATTGAAGAAATCGCTAGGACACATCAGGCTCATGTTTCTCATAAACACAAAAATGAAAAAACTTAACACATTCGCGCCGGAACCTGCCGAATTTACTAAATCTTACTAAAAATGTATCTATATAGCCTATATAAAATAATAACTTTTTGTCGTTTTTTTATTTTTAACCCCTTTATTTACGAATTCAAAAAAGCATAACTTAAGAAATGTAAAATAAAAATGTTTTTAATGTCAGAATAAACTTAATTTTGTCGTATTTATTTCGTTTAATTGCCATAAAGCACGCTTGAATTTTATATATTTTTTCTTTAATATTTGATTTAATTATTATAACATATTTCTCAGAAATTTGTATACAGTGCGCCTACAACTATTTGTAAGATTTTAAATGCGCCCAGACTTCAAAAAGTTTGAGAACCACAGCTCTATTGTATCGTTTTTTGTCTGTGGTAACATATAAATTATAGAATACAATTATTTTCTTTTCTACTCTAATATGTAAAAACTTCTGGCAGTATAAATAACTTATAAATATTTTAAACATAAAAATATGTCCGAGTTTTG
Organism: Centruroides sculpturatus; assembly: GCF_000671375.1. Lineage (NCBI taxonomy): Eukaryota > Metazoa > Arthropoda > Arachnida > Scorpiones > Buthidae > Centruroides > Centruroides sculpturatus. Next base: position 940,136 of record NW_019384336.1, on the reverse strand, counting down.
ATTATACACTTTCGCAGTTCGAATCAAAGGACGGTTTAAAGTACGATAAAAAGTATATATATTTTTTTGTTTGTGTGTTCTGTTTTATCTAGAGGGAATTCGAATAAAACTTCGATATTAAACGTATAAAATTAATTTTATAACGCAATAAATATCACAACAAATAAAGAAACCCTTAACATGAATGTTAAAAGATAAAATAATAATACTTTAGTAAGGATAAAGAATACAACGGTATGGCCGTAAATAATTCCGTACAAAAGTATTAAGTTAAATGTTCAAATAACTTTTCCTCCCACTTAGTTAAAATTATCCTTAAACTACTGTTCGATTTTCGATATACAGTACTTTCTATTTTAGTCTAAGTTAAAACACCGTAGCTATTTGTTTACCATAGAAATAAATAGCAAAGATTAAAATTCACTTCTACGGCTGGACGTCCGATTACTAAGCTAAAGATATTAACAATTCGCAATTATAACAATCGATATTAAAAAAAATATTACTACACTCTTCTACGCATTAACGGATAATCCTAGTTACGCTCTATCTTAAGTAGCAAGTTAACATCGTTTTAAATAAAAAAAATCTCTGCCAAAAAGTTGCTTTAAAGTGCCCAAAGAAAACAAAACATCCGATTTTGTACACTCGATAAGCTCTATATTATTTAAATGTTTCGTACGTATTTTTTCAGTGTTTCAAACGGGATGTATTGTACAGTACAATACGACAAAACCGACCTTTAAATTACCAACGGTAAATATTTCTAACCGGAAAAAAAGAGGACGACTCATCTTCGAGATTTAACTAAATATGGAAATGGTCGTGAGTTTGCTTATTTTACTAATGAACAATGTTCTCCGCTGTTTTTTTTTCATGCGGGCGTAATTGAATCTTATACACGAATTGCGTTCGAGCTGTCACGTTCGTAACATAGCCTACTTATTTAAATGCCTGCCTAGTTTAATAAGTCTCTTTTAAATCTCTGTATTTAATGCGAAAGTATTAAATTTTAAAGGAAGAAATGTATTATTCGACGAAACTTACGTAGTCGTTTTTTCGCTCTTTTATCTAGAGCGTTTCGGGCAAGTTTTTGCCCCTCTTCGGTCCAATTCCTTAAGAAGTTTCCGTTTATTGTCGCATTCAACATAGTATTTTATAACATTCATTCGTTATAACATACTATATTGAATTAACTACGTTGTGGTTTACAAAGGCATTATTTCTCTCTTTTTCTATTTTAAAATTTAAACCCGGGCAGTTAAAAAGAAGAAGAGATTTACGTTAGACTTTACAAGTAAAAACGGAAGCAGATAAGATAAACAAAAGCCTAGCATCTTGTTATTTATTATTATTATAATTTTATTTTAATAACAAAGAATCTTATGGATTATACGCGAATATAAAATATTAAAAATGGTTGGATATGTGAGCGCTAAGAATCCCTTCTTAAGACTTATCATATAGCCTACTATTGACGCGCGTCAGTAGTGTACGATAAGTCCTCCCGAAATCCGAATCTTAGCGCTCACAAATCCAATTAATAGTAATATAAGAACAAAAAGCACATCACCAATTAAGAATGGTCACGAATCAATTGGGAAAGAGGCGTAAAAACAAAATTTAAACATTATGCCGTAGTAGGCCTAAATAATAGAATTGGCCGATTCTAAAAGTGCCTCGGAAAAAAAAATTGTAGAATATTTTCGTGCTTCATTAATATTTAAATTATTGGGCTGCAATTTGAAACAATTATAGAAATAAAATCTCACTGTCGTCCGTTGTATGTCCGTTTTTCCTTAATCTCGAGAAAGATGTTAGATAAATGAAATTCAAAAGCAATATGGAAAGCTTCGGAGCAGGAGGTCCTTATTAACTATATGCGAACTTCCCATGCAAACCAGAAATCACGTTATTTCAATTCAAAAATCCCTCTAGGTAGGTAGATAAAGGAAAAGTATGAATTTACTAGAGTAAGACACTACAGTACTAATTTGATGTGGAGAGCATACAATTTAAATTAAATAAATTAAGAATATGATTAAAAATTGCAGCCCGGCATCACAATAAATAATTGCCGGTTATAATCTATAAGATGGCTGCCGTATCTCGTGCGCAAACTTTTTAAATTCAAGGAAGAAAAACGATCTACCGTGAACATTTTGTAACATTAATTAAAATAAATTTTGGTCTTTAATCCTAAGGGCACAATTGCATTGAGCGTGTTTACTAGTTACTCGCCACTCGCCAACGTGCAAGATGGCGAAAGACCGGACGAGTTTATACGCTGACGGCGACTACACGTTACGGAAATCCTCAAAGGATGTACTTAACAGACGAAAAAAAATCGGATATAACTGGCTGGATCGAACATAGTAATTTACAAAACTTATTAAAATATTTCTCAACGTATAAAGAATTATTTTTATTTAAAAATGGATAGATAGAAAAAAAATCACGGTTAATCCTCAAAAGATTTCCGTAACGTGTATAACAGCCTTGCTAGCAAGAATGCAATTTTCTCTATATTTTCAATTTCAGAAAAGGTGTAGAAATTCAGAAAAAGTAAATTCATTTTCAAGTTAAATTAACATTAATTTTAGGCAATGATGATTTTTGAACTGTAATTAGTTAGCCCGTGGTTCGGATTACTTGCTTAAATTGAATTAATGCTTTAAATTGTTATGAATAAAATGTGCAGTTATCAGATAAAAATTAACTGTAGCACGTATTTATACGTACTTTAACATATTAACAAGTCAAGAAATAAAACAATTATTTATTGTAACACGGTCACAAAACCAGACTTTAATTTTTAATTTATTTCATTTAAAATGTATGCTCTCCACCTCAAATTAGTACGTACTATAGTATCTTGCTCCCGTAAATCATACTTTTCCTTTAGCAATGGAGTCGTGCCTGTCATCTATCTAATTGCTTTCGGGGAAAAATTTTTTAATTAAAATAATGTGACTTCCAGTTTGCATCAGAAATTCATATATAGTTAGTAAATCGGGCTCTTGCCCCTAATCTTTCCATATCTAATCTCGGCTTACATTCATCTAACTTCGTTCTCGAAATTAACGAAGAACAGATAGACACGGGGAATTTATAGGTCTATAATTTTTTCAAATTTCAGTCCAACAAGTTAACGTTGCATAAAATTTTATTATTTTTAATTACAACAAAACTTAATTCTCAGGAATGGCATTTGTTGCAATTAAATAAAACTTTGGGCAACGTTAATTTGTTCTTTACTTGTTAATTGGGCTGCAATTTGATTGTTTGTTTTATTAAGTTATGGCAACCAGGGACGGATCTACATAGGTACTAATAGGGCTTAAACCTATTAGTTAGTCTCTACGCAGATATTTTTGTAGCACCAAGTGTCAAGGATCCACAAAAATTGAATTATTATACATTTTTAATAGTTTTTCATTAACAATGAGCACTTATCGTATAGTAAAAAATAGTTAATATTAATATAATAATAATAGTGATAATTTATATTATTATTTGTTTTATTGTAATCAATGTTACGTAATTGGTCAGGTCACCAAGTTGGAATTTTAAATCCACTGTCTCGAATTTGAATGATATAATACTCATCCTGGAGAAAGATCTTTCTCCAGAATGAGCTACATAAAAAGCAAATATAGTAACACTACGAATAATTGAAAGATTGGCAGACTTATGCATATTGTCAAAAGAAAACGATATTACCAGATCGCTCACATACTACGACGTCATAAAAGTAAAAAATGTAGAAAAATTAAATTTTAATTAAAACTTGACAGAATGCCATACCAAGCTGTGAGTAAATGGCTTGATGGTATATCTATTTTAATTTACGTATTTTATTTTATTAAAAATTTTGTTTGTTTATACGTTTTTGTTAATACTGTAATAATTGTTTATTTCTTATGTTTTTTATATTTATAATAAAATAGTATTAAAAATTTATGATAATAATTCAATTTTTGTGGGCCCAGGGCTTAAGCTCTATTAGACCCTATGTAGATCCGTCCCTGTACACAATACATGTATGCCACAAGCTTTCGATATAATCTGGCCATGTTAAATGCTTCGAATGACGTCATGCGCGCGCACTTGTTTGCTGCGGCAAACCTCCACCCGAGCAAGCGATTGAGTTCCCACAAGCATCGCATTGACTTAAAACGGCTAGCCGCTAGCTGTCAATGTAAAAGCAAACACAAGTGATAAAAGAGTTTACACGTTAGAATAAACTATTACTGGCATATTTGTTCTCATATAAAAAATATGTTCAGTCAAAACTTTTTCTTAAGCATGCGGCGCATGCTAAGCAAGCCCAGAGATTTCGCCCCTGGTTCCTTTTGACTTTTTCGCTCATGCAGAGGGGGTCTAAAATTCTGGAGGTGGGAAACACCTCATTCGGAGTTCATATTAACTTCATGTGCCCTCGTTCGTGCGCGCTACCTTCTTTTTACCTAGCTATGTATCCTATGACCAGCCGCCTGTGACCCCGGGGGCTTGTGATATAGGAGAATTTATACCAATGGATTATTTTTTACAATCCTAAAAATGAAAAAAATCGGAAACGCGGGTTTTATACGTAAATACGGTGAAACTGTCCAAAACAGAACCTTAATAAAAAGGAAACCTGCCTAAACAAGAAAAATTCTTAGGAACGCAGCGATTTTCTTGTTAAAAAAAACTTGTTCAAAACGGAAACCCGTCAAACCGAAAAAAACATTCGGTAGCGCATGAGTCCGGTTTGCACGGGTTTCACTGTAAAGTTTTTATAATTAACACATACATTTTTTAAATAGAAATTTACTACTTCAAAATATAAATATATTATTTCTTACGATTATACTTAATAATCACACCGTAATGAACATTTATATGTTTGATGATCTATCTATTGTAAATTAACTAAATATAATATGACTAGTTATCATTTAACCTAATATATTTATCATAAAAATAAGTCTTTATTATCTTAATCAACCTCTCATTGAATCACAGGATATCTTAATATTAAAACAAGTTTGTATGCTATTGTATATATTAAAGAAAAACCAAAATTGAAAAAATATAAAAACACAAATAATTCAGAATTTATATATAAAACATTTTAAAAATAAATACTATTAAATAACATTAAAAAAATATATACAAAAATTTTTATCTTTGTGGCATTTCTCTTAAAAATTATAAGTTGACACCATTAATACAAAATTTACCTCAATGAATTTTAAAATATAAATAAACCAGGCAATAATTAACCATTTGATATATTGTGGAGAAATACGATAACGTTTTTTGATAAAATAATAATTTTCGTAATATAATTAATAATATAACAGGTATGTGGTGGTCATCTGCATGGAATGCAAAATACCTATTTATTAAATTATAAGCTATATTAATTTAATGACAAATAATTAAGAAATGACTTGTGAATATCATTCCCAACAATATTTATTAATCTAATGAACAAATTTACATTGTATTTAAAACAATTACAGTATATATAAAATTGTTTTCCAAAAACATTATTTAAATTTAAATAAAGCAATTTTTAATTACATTAGAATTAAAAAGTATAAATTTTAATACAAATATTCATTTTCAGTAAAAGCAACACTGTACAAATATAACTTCTATTTTGAAATAAATAAATTAAAGTCATATTAAAGGAATGAATTTTTTAATATAATTCTTTATTTGATTGATGACAAAAGTTATTTTTTTTAAACAACTGTTATGTCTTGTGGTATGAGATTATGTTAATAATCTTTATAATACAGTTTTTAATGAGTCTAGTATATAGAATTTTAGACATTTAGTATATTTTTCTTGCTACTAAATGATTTTTCTTAGTTTGTCACTAATTCAGTCATATAATCATCTTATAACTTCTCATTCTCTCTCTCTCTCTCTGAAAATGCATTTTCTGCACTGAATTTTTTTTCATTCCAACATAGTGAATTCCTTTACAGTTATAAACAATATGAAATTAACATCGCAAAATATAGAATACACCATATGCATTACATAAAATAAAGAAAAAGAGCCCTCATTGCTATAAAATTACAGTAATAATGAGTTTTTCTTGTGAGATCTTTTTTTATTGAAAGTGGTGATAACTGTTCAAAAAATGGTAGATGAATCTGGCTATATTCTTTAAAAAATGAATTATTTGGGAAGACTTTGTGGAAACAGTCAAACATTTTGATTGAAATTATTTATACACTTTTACTTAAAATTGTGTCTTAGAAGCTCATAAATTTATAGTAATTTTCTCCCTTTCTGCATAACTTTCAGTAAAGCCTACTGTTGATATCAATTCTGTAAAGTGAATAAGAACTAAGCAAGCACTTGTGTTATTGGATATTATAGATGCTGTATGATACATTCTGAAGAAAATAAACAAAAATGATATTGATATTTACTTTATTTACCACTTATTTACTCTGCATCTGGTATGGCAATCATTCCAGCCAAGTGCTATTACCATCCCAAATTCATCTGGATCTGATCCCATGTAGCTCTTCAATCAATCATATTTACTGCAGATATTATCTATTTTAAAATCTTTTCTATTTAATATTTTCAGTCTATTTTATCAATTATTATTATTAAACTTACACTTTGTTCAACAAAAGAGAAACTTTTATGAGTTGAATATGAAAGCTGATTGTTTTAATAAGAATTTTTTTTTTTTATTTCAGTTTCTCAATGTTTCTATAAAATTACTAATATATACTGGGTGATTGAACAAGGGTAATTTAATTACTATGTGTCTAGAAAGATATTTAGCATTCCAAGTGCAATAAAATTTGGTAAGATTAACATTTCAAGACAATGTGGAAGATATTTTCATTAAAAAATTAATACCAAAACTCACCACAATGGTACTGTGGCGGCCGCATAATTGTAACTAGCGCTACATCTGAAAATCCAGGTGGCGCTGGCGCGACGGATATATAAGCATGTGCAGGCCGTCCGCCATACTTCTTTTTCCCGACTTGTCGACTACTCTCCGGACGCGAGTTACTCTCATGTACCAACACGTGGACCCTAACCAACCGTACCGATAGTGTAGAACGAGATTTCTATGTACATTATGTAAATAAAACGAATGGTGAGAAATATGTCTACAAGTTCTATATATATTCTCAGCGAACACATAATCACGTGGTGCGACGAACGCCACAGGTACTATCAGCACTGAAAGCCACAAATATTTTGTATGTATACAGAAATCTTAGCAATCTTAGCAGAAGGTACTGCTCAGTTTGGTACCTATTCTGAAAATGTAAAACCTTTACAGTGCATTCAACAGCTGACCATAATTGATCCTCTGTAATGCTTCTTACATGCAGTGTGATACTATCTTTTGAGGCTGGTAGTTGGCAGCACGTGTTTTGTAAACCATACTTTTAAAAGGGCTCCACAAGCTTTTAAAAACCAAAGTGATAAAAAAATAATTTGTATCAAAATTTTATATGAAAATGTCTTTCACATGTCCTAATGTATCATCATACCAAATATTGTTGTATTTAAACTTCTCTAGACAGCATTAAATGGGAATACTGTACTTCGTTTTAAGAAAGCAGTGATCATAATTAAAGTTTACTGTAATTTAATTTTATGATAACTATATATATTTAGAATCTCAAAAAACCAAATGGGTTTTGGTTTTTTGCCAATTTTTCCTCATCTATAAGAGCAATGCTCTTATAGATGAGGAAAAATTGGCAATATATTGCACAAAGTACAAACTCATTGTTTTAAAACTCATTTTTAAATATCAGAATTCTGGTTTTTATTCTTAATAATGATTACCAAAGAACTGTCTGTGAGTAGTTGCTGTATCAATACATATAATCCAAAACAAGCTGACACAAACAAGAGTATGATTTTATAAACAAAGCAGGATCTGTTTCAAAAACTCAAAGGCCCTGTACACACTAGGCGTTTTTCAACGCGCGCTTTTAAACGCGCGTTTAAAAGAACCAAGAGTTCTATGTAGCCGTACACACTCAAAAGCCAAGCGCGCGTTAAACGCGCGTTTTGCGAGCGCTTATAGATTTTTGTTAAAACGCGCGTTTTGCGAGCGCTTTACGGGCGCTTTGAGATATATGTGCTGCCATGTTACCGTACATGCGATCGCGCGTTTTGCGGGCGTCAGCCGAGCGCTTTGAGATATATGTGCTGAAATGGAGAACGATCATTTCGATACTGATCTATTTATTGATGAAGTCTAAAAGAGACCAACCATCGTCAAAGGATTTTATAGATATTTTAAAAGAATTAAAAAACTTGAATTTATTTTGTCTTAGTTTTGGATACAACGTCGCAAACATTTCATGCGTCAGTCTATCTCGTAATATTGGGTGCACCCAAAATTCTCTTTGCCTCCGCCGTCGTCTTTTATAGCGACGATAGAGGAGCCCCCCCCCAGGCATTCCTTTCCCCTTCCATTTCCAAACCGAGCCAGTGCGCATGCTCCGCTAAACGCTCGTCGAACGCCGAGCTAACGCGCGTTAGCTCGGCGTTAAGCGAGCGTTTAACGCGCGTTGAAAAACGCCTAGTGTGTACAGGGCCTAAAACAAGCAGTTTTTGCTTATAAGAATGCTATTATATATGCCAAAATATGGTACAGTAAGACCTTGCTTAACGCTGATTCGATACAATGCTGTCTGCTCAAAGCCTAAAAAAAAGCTCATTATCGTGGCATTTTATTGATTCGTACATAATACGATTATTTACGAGCATGAACCAATCAGAAAAAGATGGCAAAAAGGTGTACTTTCTTTAAATCTATGTTTGTTTGGTACAATTTTGGAAAAAATATAACATCACAGATGCCATAGCAATATCGGCTTCGCTTGGCAAGAATTAACTGATAAATGCACGAAAGAAGTGTGGAAAAAGTTATGGCTGAAGGCATCCAAGAATTCTCAACGAGAAGAGCCTATCGCTGTATTGTTAGGTTGATCAAACTCAACCTAATCGATACAGCAGGATATTGAGTTACCGCAGGTTTCTGGTGAGAGTCTTATCAACGACGACCTTCAATAACTGGCTGAACATGGACTTCATGTGGAACTGGAAATAGTGATTCAAAAAATTTCTGTACAGATTTCCTTAGTAAAAGTTCGGTAATGATGACCGAAATTGTTGATCAAATTGTAGTGAATGATCTAGATTTTGAAAGAAGTGCAAAAGCAAAACGAGGCGTTTTGGATGTGATCTTCTGCAACCAACATTTGCTTAAAGAAAGAAAAAAGCGACATATGAAACTTCATGACTTTATTGCAAAAAATCAATTTCAGAAAAGTCAAGACCTTCGTCACAAAAAATGAACTATTAATATAGAAAAATAAACTAATTAACATATTATTACACATTTTTGTGTGCATATGTTTATGTGTTATTTAACATATACAGTATTATACAAATTAATATAAAAACTTAAAATTAAAGTAAAATTTTTTAATTTTCGATTACGTGTTTCCCTATCCCTATTTACTCTACGTTAAAATGACCTCGTTTAATTTCAAGCACTGTTTCATTTAGTGCTTTGTCTTCTAGTAATGCATCCCCCGCATTAAGCAAGGTCTTACTGTATGTAATCTTTTTTAAAATTTTGTGAATTTTTAAAAATTGTTATCCTGGCTATTTTTAAAATTGTTTAAATGAGATTAATTAGTTAATCAAAATCTTTTTCTTTCTTAAAAGCATTTTTTTGGTTTTTAAAGTAGCTTTAGTAGTTTGCAATATTTTTCTTTGTTTTGATTCATTTCCTAAACTATGAATTTTCTATTTATATTAATTTTTCTTGTTTGAACTATACTATTTTTTTTTAGTGCCGTTTAGCATCAGGTTTAGGGCTTGGTGGCAGACTTTGTCATGCAAGTTAATTCAGAATATATCTACTTGCATCATTTTTTATTTATATTAATTTTTCTTAGGTGAACTATAGTATTTTTTTTTAGTGCCGTTTAGCATCAGGTTTAGGGCTTGGTGGCAGACTTTGTCATGCAAGTTAATCATTTCAAGGTTATTGGACACAAGATGCTTACTACTTTACTGAAAGTAGCAAACATAAAAAATTCTCATTTGTGCTAGTAAATGTGTTGGATAATAACAACAATAAATGATGCAAATCAATAAATTTTTAATTTCCTATATTAATTATTTATTTTCATTTCAANTTTACATGACTTTATAACAGAGCATTGAATTTTAAGTATACTTTAACTAAAATAACTTTCATTCACATCATTTCCATTTTCAAATTATAGCAGATGGAAATACTATATTATAATATATACTTATTTCTAGAATTGTTTGGTGTTATTATTTTGTTATTTATTACCATTTAAAAATCAAAAAAATTACAATGATCTAAAGTATTTTATAAACAAAATGAAATTTTTTTTTATGATCACTCAGGATGTATTTTCTTCATAATTTGAAGTTTAGACTATTTACAAAAAGTCAAAAATAACTTTTGAGTCCATCTTTATCCCTTATACACTACCACAGAAGTAACAGTCTTAAAAATTCTTTGAAGAACTCTTCTTAAACACAGGTAAAAATTGGTAAAAAATCTCACAAGGTTAAAAAGGATCAAGTGTCAGCCTTTCATTGTAGGTTTCTGACACTTTTACAATTAAAAACACAAAGAAATTCTTCACACTATCATTTTTATCCACTTTTTTAAACTGCTTCTAGCCCTCTAGTGGTTGTTACGAGTATCTAACATTATTTGCATATAGTTACAATTTTTGTGAATAGTGATAGTGTGAAGAATTTCTTTGTGTTTTTAATTGTAAAAGTGTCAGAAACCTACAATGAAAGGCTGACACTTGATCCTTTTTAACCTTGTGAGATTTTTTACCAATTTTTACCTGTGTTTAAGAAGAGTTCTTCAAAGAATTTTTAAGACTGTTACTTCTGTGGTAGTGTATAAGGGATAAAGATGGACTCAAAAGTTATTTTTGACTTTTTGTAAATAGTCTAAACTTCAAATTATGAAAAAAATGAAAATTATTTAAAAACTATTTAAATTAAATTATTTTTAATTATTTTTAAAACTATTTAAAAATGTAAATAACTAAAAATGCTATTTGCAATTAGACCAATTTTTGAAAATTATTATTAATGATGATTCAGTTAACAAATCAAGAGCATTTAAAACTAAAGAAGGCATAAAAGAAAAAAGTAAGGAAAGACCTTATCAAGTAAATGTATCTTACTTTCTAGCTAAATATTGAAAGATAAATAATGCCTAAAATTGCTGAGACGTTTTCTATCTTTTAACACAGAGAATTCAATAATTCAAAATTAATTGTTTTTGATATGATCAAATGTTTGTATCTGTTTATTGATACAATTCTTTATTACCATAAAATTTGTTCTCGTATATTAATATTGCATTTTATTTATAACATCTTATAATTGTACTAATAATGCTAACAAATACATGACAATAATTTCATGGTAAAAATTTCAATTTCGAATAAAAAGAAATGATTCAGTTTTAATAACTGAAATATTTACAAATATGAAGACTTTTCTACTAAATGCTAACAAACAAGAGATTTTCTTTCAGGAGTCTAAATCCAAAAATTTTGTAATATCAAAAATTCTTCTCGTCATTAGCATTTATATACTGAAAACAATCAGAAAAACAAGAAATAGCTTTCTCTGTAAGTAAATTCTAATATAATATCAACTGCACATCGGGTTGTATACAATACATTAAATCTGACTTACAGAACCTGTAACCGATGCGTATCCAATTGTTCATTCAACAACCAAACGTTTTCATAACCCCTTCTGGGTTCTTCATCAGGAGAACAGCTGGATCGAACAGCAAACACGAATACACGAAGTTTGAATAAATCTGAACTTCGTAAAGTTTGAATTGTTCAATTCGCTTAATCCGTCATGAGATCTCGTGATGGATTAAGCGAATTGAACGATTTGGTTGTTGAATGAGCAATTGGATACGCATCAGTTACAGGTTCTNATTTTTTAAAATAATAATTGTCGCTATTGTATCGTTAAAAATTAGAAAATTAAGCTTCATTTAAATACTGGCTTTCTTTCATAGTCGAGCCACTGTTGCCAGCTAAAACACATAAAAGTACTATTAAAGTATCCAAGATATAGCCAAATATTGTAGTGCCATATCACTAGCGGACATTTGAATTTGCCGACTAGAACAGTTGGTTAACTGATGTGACAGTTAATCGGGGGTCGGATAATCGATGCTCTACTGTATATCTCCACCAATTTAATTTTCCTGCGCAAAGCCATGGCTGTAGGCGCAATTATCACAATATCATCTGCATAGGCAATCAAATGCACAACCTGATCACCAATTATGAACCCATCGTCATCATTTTTAAAACATTTATTAATATCAAATGTGTAAAAGTTAAATAGGTGAGGAGACCATGGATCACCCTGTAGNGTAGTGAACGATTCAAACTCTACAAAGTTCGGATTTATTCAAACTTCTTGAATTCGTTGTTTACTGTTCGATCCAGCTGTTCTCCTGATGAAGAACCCAGAAGGGGTTATGAAAACGTTTGGTTGTTGAATGAACAATTGGATACGCATCGGTTACAGGTTCTGTAAGTCAGATTTAATGTATTGTAAATTCTAATGGTGAATAGAATTAATCCTTTAAATCCAGCAATATATTAAGCACTTTTATCTTATTAAAAACATTGGATTTCATTTTCCAACAGGAATTATGAAATAGAGTAAAAGAATTTTCATTTTAATATGTTATCATTTTCTAAAACATTTAAAATAGTTTTCATAATTACAATATTATGTTATGGTACTGTAAGTTTTAATTATAGTCAGTAAATCATGCAATAATTATACATCAGACATACTTCATACATTATTAAAAGTTCTATTAAGCATTATATCTCTTGTATCATACTCAGATAATCATATAAACTTTTTTATTACATACCAACTGCCATTTTTTAAATAAAAGTTTTGAGAATACATTGATTTAAAAGAAATATTAAAAAAATTATTTTATGATTTAAATTTTTACTTTGATAACAATATTTTATTTTAAATTATAATGTTCATATCAATAATTAAATGTATTAATTTAAATTTAGTAGCATATTTCAGTAATCCAGTTATACAAAGCTTTGTCATTGTGATTAAAACTATGCTTTCCTTGAAAAAAATTTAACTACAGCAATTTTAAAGTAGACATTAACAAAATATTTTTAATAACATCTTGCAAAAGTTAGAAAATATTTGTGAATGAAGAAAAAACTTATTAATATAATTCATTTAAAATTTCATAGTAAATAACAGTAAAAGCACAGCTTGTTTCAGAAATTGGAAATTATTAGTGTTTAAATTGTTTTAGGACAAATTTTTTCCGAATTAAAGTAGTAATAACCTTTTAATTATATTATAAGAAATATTAATATTTATAAAATGATCTGTAATCAAAATAAACTAACTTACATAGATCATAATTATAAAAAATTAAATAAGTAGCAAACTATAATAAATTTCTTGAAAAATTTAATTCCTAGAAATTATTTTAAGGGCAAAAGTATATTTAGTATATTTATTATTTTTATTTCTACAACATATAAATTATGTTGTTATAATGCTACAATAAAAATACTCTATTGATTAATAATATGTCAGTAACAACAGAAATTAGTAGAAAGAAACTGTTGATAACATTAAAACAGATTTTAATGAATAACAAAACATATAAGCTAACAAAATATGCAAGTACTTTAAGTGACATACAAGCTTGCATATTTTATATAATAATTTATGTTTTGCTTATTCATTAAAATCTATTTTAACATTAACCATAGAGTTTTTCTTACTAATTATCAATAAAATATAACTTTTTATATTATCTAACAGTTTAGTTAATTTAAACTAAAATTACATTAAAAACTTTTGATTTTTTTTTCATATACAATTTTTGTATTTGTTATTCACAGAAGGATCAGATTTCTAACTTTTCACTGTTTTGTTAAAGATATTAATTTACATAAAATCATATGCAATAAACCATTTCTTTACAAAACTTTGAGGTATTTTTAATATTTTCATATATAACTCAATCTCACATTTATTAGCATTTGAGATATTGTCAAAAAAGATTGAAGACCAATAACAATGTTCAAACCCAAGAATATGATAAATTTACAAACTAATCTTCATACCTGAAAATAATATATTTAGAATTAATTTTTTATTTTCTAATTGAAATGTTTGAGAAACAAATTAAATACATTTCATAATACTACATTATTATTAAATATATATTTAAATTTATGTTTCAACTCATTTCTCAATTTTTCTTATGTATATATATACATATCCTTCATATGATGACTGTAAAAACTGCTATATCTTTCTTGTTTTGTTTCCCTCCATAATGCCTCCATATATAATATTTTTTTGACTATGTAAGTCAGTTTGCTTTACTTTATAAACTCGTATTTCTTTGTCAGAAATGGAATAGACATTTTATATTCAGAAAACAATTGTATTATTCCTAACAATCTGACAAATGTGAGGTGATCTGAATAGTTTTCTGCTTTTAATCCTTTAAAAATAATTTTTCAAATTAATTACATTATTCTTTTATAATTTTCTGTTTTCGATTTCATTTCATCTCTGGCTTAAATAATAATTTTATTTGTAGTAATTTTAAATATATTAATATTACATTGGTTTATATAATATTTCAAATTCAAGTATTTTCTGAAGTGTACCTTTCTAATTTTTCAAGAAATTTATTTTAATTTCTTACTACTTATCTATTCATTTTACTTATGATCTATAAAATATCTGTTTTTAAACAGTTTTAATACAAGTTAGTTAATTTGTAAGAAAAGTAATACATGTATTTATAATTTTATTAAATTTATCATCAATTTTTGTACATTCAAAATATTCCATTAATATTTAATTGTATAATTTAATTTATAATAGTAATAAGTTGTATTTTCATATCTGCTTTCAATTCTTAATTTTCTATTTTGTTCCTTACATTAATTTATTCTAAAATTTTCTTCAGATATTCAAAACTCCGTTATGTTCCATTCCATTCTTCAACTTTTTGTGGCTATAGAAAATATAAGTAAGACATATATTGATTTTTAAGTAATATATTTATATATTTTAATAATAATAATAATAATAATANGTATTAATTTAAATTTAGTAGCATATTTCAGTAATCCAGTTATACAAAGCTTTGTCATTGTGATTAAAACTATGCTTTCCTTGAAAAAAATTTAACTACAGCAATTTTAAAGTAGACATTAACAAAATATTTTTAATAACATCTTGCAAAAGTTAGAAAATATTTGTGAATGAAGAAAAAACTTATTAATATAATTCATTTAAAATTTCATAGTAAATAACAGTAAAAGCACAGCTTGTTTCAGAAATTGGAAATTATTAGTGTTTAAATTGTTTTAGGACAAATTTTTTCCGAATTAAAGTAGTAATAACCTTTTAATTATATTATAAGAAATATTAATATTTATAAAATGATCTGTAATCAAAATAAACTAACTTACATAGATCATAATTATAAAAAATTAAATAAGTAGCAAACTATAATAAATTTCTTGAAAAATTTAATTCCTAGAAATTATTTTAAGGGCAAAAGTATATTTAGTATATTTATTATTTTTATTTCTACAACATATAAATTATGTTGTTATAATGCTACAATAAAAATACTCTATTGATTAATAATATGTCAGTAACAACAGAAATTAGTAGAAAGAAACTGTTGATAACATTAAAACAGATTTTAATGAATAACAAAACATATAAGCTAACAAAATATGCAAGTACTTTAAGTGACATACAAGCTTGCATATTTTATATAATAATTTATGTTTTGCTTATTCATTAAAATCTATTTTAACATTAACCATAGAGTTTTTCTTACTAATTATCAATAAAATATAACTTTTTATATTATCTAACAGTTTAGTTAATTTAAACTAAAATTACATTAAAAACTTTTGATTTTTTTTTCATATACAATTTTTGTATTTGTTATTCACAGAAGGATCAGATTTCTAACTTTTCACTGTTTTGTTAAAGATATTAATTTACATAAAATCATATGCAATAAACCATTTCTTTACAAAACTTTGAGGTATTTTTAATATTTTCATATATAACTCAATCTCACATTTATTAGCATTTGAGATATTGTCAAAAAAGATTGAAGACCAATAACAATGTTCAAACCCAAGAATATGATAAATTTACAAACTAATCTTCATACCTGAAAATAATATATTTAGAATTAATTTTTTATTTTCTAATTGAAATGTTTGAGAAACAAATTAAATACATTTCATAATACTACATTATTATTAAATATATATTTAAATTTATGTTTCAACTCATTTCTCAATTTTTCTTATGTATATATATACATATCCTTCATATGATGACTGTAAAAACTGCTATATCTTTCTTGTTTTGTTTCCCTCCATAATGCCTCCATATATAATATTTTTTTGACTATGTAAGTCAGTTTGCTTTACTTTATAAACTCGTATTTCTTTGTCAGAAATGGAATAGACATTTTATATTCAGAAAACAATTGTATTATTCCTAACAATCTGACAAATGTGAGGTGATCTGAATAGTTTTCTGCTTTTAATCCTTTAAAAATAATTTTTCAAATTAATTACATTATTCTTTTATAATTTTCTGTTTTCGATTTCATTTCATCTCTGGCTTAAATAATAATTTTATTTGTAGTAATTTTAAATATATTAATATTACATTGGTTTATATAATATTTCAAATTCAAGTATTTTCTGAAGTGTACCTTTCTAATTTTTCAAGAAATTTATTTTAATTTCTTACTACTTATCTATTCATTTTACTTATGATCTATAAAATATCTGTTTTTAAACAGTTTTAATACAAGTTAGTTAATTTGTAAGAAAAGTAATACATGTATTTATAATTTTATTAAATTTATCATCAATTTTTGTACATTCAAAATATTCCATTAATATTTAATTGTATAATTTAATTTATAATAGTAATAAGTTGTATTTTCATATCTGCTTTCAATTCTTAATTTTCTATTTTGTTCCTTACATTAATTTATTCTAAAATTTTCTTCAGATATTCAAAACTCCGTTATGTTCCATTCCATTCTTCAACTTTTTGTGGCTATAGAAAATATAAGTAAGACATATATTGATTTTTAAGTAATATATTTATATATTTTAATAATAATAATAATAATAATATCTTTCACTTGGAAATGGAAATGTTATTGAATCCATGGAAAAGGACAAGTTCTACAAGTATTTAGGATTCCAACAGGCCAAACAAATAGAACATACACAAATAAAGCAAAGATTAATTAAAGAATACCAAAGTAAGTTAAATGCCATTCTCAAAACACAGCTAAATGCAAAACACACAGTTAAAGCAATAAACACATAT
>NW_019384336.1:864505-922017 GCF_000671375.1 Centruroides sculpturatus | reverse complement strand
CCTACAATTTTTTGTTTATAACGTAGTTTATACGGATTATTTTCAAAAAAATATACGTATTTTGGAAATGTTGAGTCGAATTACTCTAGAATCGATTAATTTTATGAAAGAAAACCTTTCAAACAGCCGTAGTCCGTAAACTATGATTCCTACAAAATTGATTCATAAAGAACGGAACGTATCTACCGTCTTATAGGGGGATCTACTGTAATTATAATTTGTCATTATAATTAAATTTATGGATCTGAAGATAATGATAAACAATGTTTGAGTGTTTTTGCTCTTTGTATATAACAAATATATACTTCAAATAACCTTTAATCCAATCCCAACAATATAATTATACTTGTATGCAGCAAATGTTTTTGACTATGCTGAATGGCTGAATGGCTTTCTTCAGACTTTCTTATATATATCAAAGTTCCAACAGAAAAATTAACATTGAACATTGAAAAATTGAATGTTTAAAACAGTTAAACCTAAATAAAACAGAATGTAGGAATCCTCCATTAATACAAACTGGAAGGGGGTAAGAAACATCGAGTTCACATTAACAGAGTATCATGTTTAAAACTCCAGTCCTTTTTCATTGCAGATCTGAAACAAGAAATTATTATTTTGAATACTATGAGTATATTTTAAATATTAAGTCAATCAGCAAAAATACTCTTTTCTGTTTAATTTATTTTGATCTTAATCTGATTTACAGTCCAGGTCAACAATCAAAACTGCATTACAGTATTCTGTTAGGCCTACAGTTTTCTAAATAAATTATCAATGGTAGTCTGTTTCTTCTCACATTTATAGCTACCACTTACATAATTACAAATGGAATGAAATGACTTAATGAAATTATAATTCATGTTCTCATCAGAAAAAATGGCATTGTGCATTGCAACTGTTGCAATGGCTTGAGAGCATGAAGGGAGAGGTTACCTATTCTTCTTCCTCTTCTCTTTCATTGGAAACTTCTTCCCCAAGTTCACTGCAGGTCCTTCTAACCGCTTCTTCCACTGCTGTATTTTCACTTGCTGTAACAAACGAATGCAGACATAACTGGAGAAATGTTTGAAAGTGTTTTTACCAGAGCAGTTTTTTCCCATTCTTGGAATGTTTATTCAGATTCATCAACACTCATTTTCTCTTCAGCAGCACTTTTTAGTTTGCTTTAATGAGTTTGTTTTTAAATAAATATCCTCAAACACCGGATTAATATAAAAATAATACCTCATCAAACCTTTAACCGGTATTAAATTTGATTAAGATTAGATAAAAACGTTTTCGGATCCTTCCCTGGGTCCTTTCTCAAGCACAGATTCTTCTTTAAAATTCGTTAAAAAGACCAGTAGAACGAACTTCTTTTGAATGCGACGTTCAAAAAAATATAAATCCTTCAGAACTACATTTCAAAAGTCAAACTAACGTGAATCACGTGCATTCCAGTATTCCGTAAACAACATTCGTTACGTAATGCCCGGTATTCTTAAAATGGTTTTAATGGATGTGTTACATTAACGAAAAATAAAAATAAAAGATCATATCCGTGGGAATGATGTTTTAATATCCAATTTACTATAAATAATTATGTACGTGTATCTTCCTTCTGGAGTAGGGCCTGCCATGCTAGGGACAGGGTAATTTCATCCGTCGAGTTAATAGGTGCTGAAGTGTAGTATGCTTTGCACATTTCCATTTGTTCCAAACACTTGAGGTGGTCTATAAAGGATGTGGTAATGAGGAGTTTGGCGTTGTCGAAGTTTACCAAAATCTCTGGGTCAGAAGCATATATTGATAACGATGTAGAACCTCTGTTGTGGAGGATGTCCCGTTGGTGTTCAGCCCATCGGACACCAATAGCACGTTTAGTGGCGCCAATGTAGACCAGTTCCCTTTCAAATCTATGGTCCGTTAGGGGGATAGCGTATACCCCTGGTAGTTTATCCTCGTTAGGTTTATCTTTTTCATTGCGCAGAAGCTTAAACATAGACGGGCACCTTCTGAAAGACAATCGTAAGCCTTGTTTTTTAGCGATTTTTTGATACAAGGATGTTAGGAACGGGTTGTATGTGACTGGAACAATGCGATGGTCTTGCTCCTCATTATCCCCATTCTGTGGGGAAGTAGGTGGGAGGCCAAAGCTGAATTGTTGTGCTAATTTATGGACCATGGATTTGAATCCATGTTGTAGGGCGATGTTATGTAGATATATAGGTAAATGTCTCTTCAATCCGAACAAAATTTCGGTAGACTTTCTCACAGCTCTACAGGTTAAAAATCTCCTTTATTGTTTTTCACATATGCATTTCGACGAACAAAATTTCGGTAGACTTTCTCACAGCTCTACAGGTTAAAAATCTCCTTTATTGTTTTTCACAGATGCATTTCGAGCAAGTTTAATTTTCCTGCCCCTCTTCAGTGCTACAAAACAAATTCATATTCAATTTACACAAAACAACTTTTCAGTAGAAAATGCTTACAAGACATAAAAAGACATTTTATAATACCTTAAGATTTCCCACATGTTTCTTCATCTCTTTTACAGTACTTGTACTATCAATTTACAATGTTTTTAAATTTATAATTCCCAATTTTCTCTTAAGGGCGTTTTACATCGAAATCCATATCATTATGCTACACAACTAATTACAAATTATAATTATTAGTAACATTTTAAATCACTTATTTATAACAAATTTTTTCCTTTAAAAAAATATTTACTAAAAAAAATACATACATGTTTTTCTTTAAAAGTGTCACAACAATAACAGAGTAGTATACGTTGTATAAACTTTAAAAAGGTTCAACATACAATAAAATTTTCATTTACACGACAATGTATAATCTTAGAAATATAAACTATTGACTTGTTGCGCCCCCTATCATGTTATACCATTGCTGGTCGATTTGCATGCCATTGGAAATGTTTATTAAATTATTACCATTGTATTTCATTATTTCTATATGTTCTTTGAATTTACGTTTATATATATTTTTCTCACAGTGTAGGATTTTAATATTATTTCTATCTATTTTGCAGTTACTATTTTTGATGTGGTTATACCAAGGTGAATTATCATGTTTTAACCGTATGGCAGCTTCATGTTCTTTTATCCGTAATTCCAAAGTTCGACCCGTTTCACCTATGTATTCTTTAGGATTTTGACAGTTGCAATTAATTTTGTAAACAGTTCCAGTTTTTTTCAATTTATCAGTATTGGTTTTGTATTTTCCTAATTTATTTGAGATTTTATTGGTCAAAGATTGTTACTAATAATTATAATTTGTAATTAGTTGTGTAGCATAATGGTATGGATTTCGATGTAAAACGCCCTTAAGAGAAAATTGGGAATTATAAATTTGAAAACATTGTAAATTGATAGTACAAGTACTGTAAAAGAGATGAAGAAACATGTGGGAAATCTTAAGGTATTATAAAATGTCTTTTTATGTCTTGTAAGCATTTTCTACTCAAAAGTTGTTTTGTGTAAATTCAATATGAATTTGTTTTGTAGCACTGAAGAGGGGCAGGAAAATTAAACTTGCCCGAAATGCATCTGTGAAAAACAATAAAGGAGATTTTTAACCTGTAGAGCTGTGAGAAAGTCTACCGAAATTTTGTTCGGATTGAAGAGACATTTACCTATATAATACGTAATACAGCTACCATTAGAAAATTCAACAAGTTATGTAGATAGTTCAATTCTTGGATTAAAGCCTCCTGTGTAGAGCTATGCGTGTGGGCCCTCTTAACTAGTGCTCTAAACGCTGCAATTTTATATCTGAACGGATCACATGAGTTCGCTGGGATATACGTTGGGAAGTGACAAGTTTTGCGGTAGACAGAAGTGTATATGGTGTCTGCTCCAAATGCGATGTCCAAGTCAAGGAAATGTACGGCGGAGTCACTATGCTGCTCAAGCTCTATGGCAAGGTCATAAGGATTGTCGTTCATCTGATTTGTAAAGAGGGTGATGTCGGGTTCGTGCCTCCATAAAATAATGATATCGTCTATGTATCGCTTGTACAATATGATGTCGTGGTTGAAATTCGGAATTATTTTATTTTCAAGCTGTCTGATAACCAGTTCACATAGTTTTCACAGAGTTTGTTTTTATAAAGCACTTTGCTATCACTTGGGATGCTACTGAATCCCATTCCACCACAATATTCCTTATGCAATCCAAGATGGTCCACTTTTTAAAGCAAAGGGAAAAGGGGTGGAAGAAGTTATTTCTAATAGTGATGTAATACACGTAAGTGTTATAATCATATATTTCTAACAGGCAGTGTCGTACCAGTCTCTTGTGATAAGCAGCCCTGGAACCTGAAATAACTTAATGCCTCAATCCAACAGCTGCAACTTTGAAGTGCAATTTGATGGCAAAAATACAACCTTGATGAAATACACAGTGGCGTGCCGTGGGTGTCAGCCGCCCGGGGCAGAGGAAAATTTTGGCTCTCTCTTACTTAGGTATTTCAATTTAAAAGACCAAAATTCAGTTTTGTCACAGAACAAGCAATGAAAAACTCGGTGATAGTGTAGCGACCTGTTAAAATGGTTCTATTGGATATTGGTGGTGTATATGAACGCAAATGAATCGTGCAAGCAAAAAAATAAAAATAATAAAAAGTTCAACAGGTTTCGCAGGAATTCCTCGGATGAAAAAGTTACTAATTCACCCGGCGAACCAATTTCCGGACTGTCCGGGTGATAGCACTATCGTCGGCGCGATGCAAGTATGGATTAAGATGTTTCAAATTTTTACGAGATATTATTATTATTTATTGTGAAATTTTGCCGCCCCCTAAAAAGTGCCGCCCGGGGCGAACCGCCCCTGTTGCCCCCACTACGATACGCCACTGGAAATACAGTTGTTGCTCTTTATCTAAATGGTGAGGGTGACAGCCATCTAAAATCAGCAAGATCTTTCAGTTCAGTCAGCACATTTTCACAGCAACCCCTTGTGAAAGATTACAGTAGTTATCCATGTGTTCTTATTGGCTGTGTATTTGCAGGGGAGGTGTGAAACAGGCTTCAAACAGCATGGTTTGAATCATACATGCCAATAACAAGTGGTGTTAACTTTTCACTTCCATCTGCATTGCAAGTCAGAAAGAGGTCATTCTCTTTTGATTTCTTTCCTCTGCAGCAAGTTTTCTCTTTGAACTGGAGAGTTCTGTTTGGCTTGCAATTAAAATTCCATTTCATTTCAGTTAAAAATATTGTTTGACTCTATGGCAATAGATCTGAAATGTTGTAGCCATGTTTCTGCTTTCTCCATATCAACTGCATTTTCTTTCCCACAGATTGACAAGTGATAGTTTTGCTAACAATTCTGAAAGCAACAGAGCCAGCCATGGATGCCTTGAAATCAACACTCATCTCTGCAACTTGTTTGGTGTTATCGTAGCACTAAACACCACAGTATCATAAGCTTACGCATTGCAAAACCACTCGCAGACTGCTTGGTTAATTGCAGATCTTTATGTAACATTTTAATCATCTGCAGCTGCTGGCTGAATCTATTGCACCTCTTCTCTTCAGATATGTTGACAGGGTTGTAGGGAGGAATTCCATACTGCTTTGCAATCTCTTCAAAAAATCTTCAATTTATCAGACAAAAACAGTTCTTTGCACTGACATTTGACATATTAAGTTCCTCTTGTTGCCATTTTCCTAACGTAGTGAGAAAAATAGGAAACCAATCAATACAATGCCATATGTGCAGTAACTGTAGTAGTTGTAAGTAACACTTCCATTCAAGCAAGGAGTGAATTGCTTTCCTCCAGTACTCATCACTGCATAGAATACAGTATGCAAGAGAGATGCAACACTTACCCACAGTATATAGTATATACACAGTATACTATATATACTAAAATCCTGTTAAAACATTTTTGAAGGGATGGCTTGGAAAAATACAGTATCTTAAGCAGGAAAGTATCTTAGGTGGGAAAGACAAAAAACTTTTTAAATCAGATACAGTACTTCATTACAGAAGAGGCACAATGAAATGCAACAGCTGCAGCTTTCTAAAGCACTGGCCTAGAGTGACCTACCTGTTTTTACTGCAAGCTTCTAGCATAACAGGTTCTAGGAAAAACATTGTGTAATATTTGGGCCAATACAGTACATGGAAAAATGTATAGTATTTAAATACAGTACTTACAACATGATAAACAGCAGAAGATATTCATTAGAAAGTCGAGATATCAAATGGAAACTGCATATTTGTACTGTTTTTAAAACCACTGGTCAGAAAAGAAGTCAGTGAACAATCATGGCAAAAAATTTAAAATTTTGAGGAGTTTTTTCAAATTCAAATTTGTTTATAGTTGAAATTTGTCAGCCAATTAAGAGCATAATTTCAATTTCTGAATGTTAAATGGTGGAATTGAAGAATTTTGATTAGAAATCTTTTAACTGTCAATACTGGAATCAAATTTAACTAAAATTTAGATTTCAAATGAAATTTAAGTTTGTTAGCATTGGGTTGTTATATTAATTAACTTCATAATGCAGTAATTCTTTATCAGTAATATTGAATGTTACACCAAACTCCTATCCTGAAATGATCCTGCCCATTGAACGATAGTGTAGTTTTTTAGTACAGTGGGATAATTCTCATTTAACACCAAGGAACAGTAAATTTCCATGATTATTCTTTCTTTATTAAAAATACTCAAACGGGATAAGGTCAAATATTTCCATAGGGTGAGCAGAGGAAAGAAAGTTGAACTGTTTCCCCAAAAAGCAAAAGGTTGGCATGTATATATGAGAGTAATTTTATATGCCAGCAGATTCATCTCTTGACACACTTTAACATATTTTATTTTAAATGTAACCATTGTAATAAAACACTATGATGAATGTTTTAAATGTTCAAACTTCCAACAGAAAAATTAAAACATAGTTTAGATAGCCATTCAGTATAGCCAAAAATGTTTTCTTTGAATAATTATATTGCTGGGAGTAAAGGTTATTTGAAATACAGTATAGAACTAGTGTTGCCACCAGGCTGGTTTTCACCTGGACAAGTTTTTAAATTCATGGTCTGGATTAATTATTGATTTGCCTTGTTTTTGTAGAAATTGTGAAATTATGATAAAACAAATTTATAAAAATATTTGCAAGTATTTTATTTTAATGGTTAAAGACTTTAACTTCACACCCCAACCCAAACTTATCCTTAAGCTAAGAGTGACAGAAAATTTACTTTTAAAATTCTAACTTGCAAATATCTCTAGCAAATATTAGGTTTGTTCCACCACAAGTCCCTAACTGGTTTAAAACTAGCATGAGCATTGTTCAGTTCTTGGCTGTAAAATGACATTGTGCATGCCTCATTGGGTTCAAATCCAAACCAGTCAGGGACCTGTGTTGTGTTGGTATGTGTTATTATTTATTATTCTTATTTTTATGTATTTCTTTTGCAATTAATATCAACATTGGACTGTTAATTAATTTTGGATATGCAACATGTGATTATTTCATTACTTTAATAATATATCATGTACATGTTTACCTTCTAATAAAAGAAATATTTATTTTCTACTCACAATAAAAAAAACTGTGGTCTGAAGACCATGTGTTCTGTTGTGCAACCAGCTCCTTTGGATGCAGATGCTCTCTACCNTAATCATATATTTTTAATCAATTTTAAATAAATAACAAATCCCATTGAATAATTTAATTTTACATTTTATATAACTATAATTTTAATCATAAAAAGACACTTCATGCAACAATCATATAAAATAATTTACACAATGTAGCGGTGTTACAATCACAATTTATTAGCTTAATTAAGACATACAGAAGACCCCCTTATAACACGGTAGATACATTCCGTGTTGTACAAGTCACTTAAATACATGAGCCAATCACAGCCTGGCACGTGTGCAGTTTAGTAGCTATGATTGTTTGAAAGGTTTTCTTCCATAAAATTAATCGATTCTAGACTAATTTGACTCAACATTTCCAAATCACATATAATTTTTTGGGAATAATCCATATAAACTATGCTATAAACAAAAAATTGTAGGATTACTTACCGAGTGCACATCGTTCGAAGATGCCATTGCTCATTGAATGATGGGCGTGTGTTTCCTGATAAATTATTTTTCTGTGAAAAATTTGCTGAACTTTGGAGACATCATTAATATAAATATAATTTTTATGGCTGTTAAATAACAAATGGTTTTTAGTAGGTCTGCTGCTTGTTTAAACTCAACGGTTTATGCAATGTCCGCTATTGGTCCAGATTTGACCAATCCTGTTGAGACACGAGTCGGATGTGACAATCTGTCTCATTCTTTTACCATGTTATACGAGCCTCTTTTAGCGTGTTATATAAACACGATCGCAATTTTTCCGCCGTGTTATACGAATCTGTCTTATATGAACCTGTGTTATAGGGGGGTCTACTGTACTCACTTGTACTTTTGACAGCTTACAGCCACCATCCTCAGATGAAAAAGAAAAATTGAATACAATTTAATTTTTGAACATTCAGTTATTGAACAGACTACTGTTTTAATATACTTGAGGGTTAATTCCAACCCAGCAGATTATCAGGGCTTGTCCACTTAGTTGAATCTTCAGGTTCCAAAAACCAAAAAATGAAGATGGTGGACAAGTCCTGATGATCTGCTGGGATGGAATTGAATGGACATTTTCAAATTATCCAAGGCACATGGATGGAATACAGAACAAAATGAAATTAAATTATATGATTTTTCAAAAATATTTTAAGTGCATAATAATTCACACCATACTTTCCAAAAACCCTTAAAAAGCAATTTAGTAAGACTTATATGATTGTGGGACATATGTAAATACAAAATTACAAGTTAAATCATTTGAATAAGGTTATCCACAATTGTAGGATTTCTATAATATTTCTAGGATTTCTAGGTGGGATTTCTAGGTGTATTGCAGTGTTACTGAAGATATATAGAGGGTCTCCTATATAAATAACTTCCTTCAATCATTGCACTGCTTAAGCTTAAGTAATTTGGTGTGTGTCCAAAGCAGTATATAATCCTGGTCTAGTATCTTTTGAGATAACTCAGTTGCTGTTCTGTTGTTTTTAATATCATCTTGATGTTCCAGGATATGGGACTGTAGCATTTTAGTAGTAGCCCCAATGTAAATAATTTCCTCCCCTGAGAGTAAGTGTTGTAATGGAATTTTGTGGACCCCCGAAATTTCATTTAATGTGTGTGTGTCTATTATTACATAACACTCTTCGTAGTGTAGGTTGGGGCTATAGGCAAAGTAAAGCTGTGCTTTCTAAAAAGACATGCTACTCTCAGCAACATAGGGCCCAAAAATAATATTGGGAGTTATACTACACTCAGTTCATCTTTGTTGCAGAGGAAAGTCTGCAGAAACAACTTGTTTTTGACCCAGTTTTAGAGATAATGAAACTTGGAAGGAGAATAGCCAGCATTGCACACAACCCTATTAATAAGTTTTAAATTCAAAAAGAAAATCAAAAAATAATAAGTTTTTTAATTCTTTGTTTACTAATGTCTGGGTGGATGGGAGGAGTGCACTCTGCAAATAGCAGAAGTAATTGTGGAATTTACAAAGTGAGAAGGCTGGAATATAGTCACAGGGATAATATGTGACACCCTGTTATTTTTATGTTATACAGAAAATAGCAATTCAGGTAATCTATGTATTTCCAGATCTAAAAAGGAGATTTTGGCATTTAGTTCTTCTTTCACAGTAAAGTTGATAGCTTTATTCATCTATATATATATCTGTCTAATTCATCTTCAGAGCCATCCCATGTAAGCAAGGTATCATTTATATATTGTAAATACAGGATTGGATAGTGGACAGCCAAAGGGGTGTTGAAAATACTATATTCTATATTCCTCATGATGAGCTCTGCCAAAATGGGTGAGAGAGGAAACTCACTCTCTGAGTCTGTATATACTACTATTGAATTGAAAATAATTGTTTTCCATGATGAGAAAGAGCGCATTCCACAAATGTGTGACACTTGTAACACTGGGTATCCAGAGTTAAGTAGCAGTGCATTTACGAGAATGATGGCTTCAAAATGTGGAACCAATGTATATAAGGAAATTACATGAATTTTATACAAGCAGTAAAAGCAAGTGGAAAGATTTTTTAACTTAGTGGAAATGACCATTTTAGCATCCAATGTGGCTGAGGTTACAAAGTCAGAGGGCAGAACTAAAGCTGTAATTTGTTTTGTGAGTGCCCTCTCTACGAAATATGTGGGATGAATTACTATGTACTTCTATAATTTTTTGAAAATATTTTAATTTAATTTCATTTTGTTTTGTATTCCATCCACATACCTTGGATAATTTGAAAAAGTCTGTTCAATAACCAAACATTCGAAAATTAATTGTATTTGATTATTCTTTTTCGCCTGAGGATGGTGGCTATAAGCTGTCAAAAGTACTAGCAAGTACTGTACATCTTAATTATGTTAATAAATTGTGATTGTAATGCCACTACACTATTGTGTTAACTATTTTATAACTATAATTTTAAAGAATAACTCTTACTTTCTTATTACATTCTGGTGTGTGGAGATGAATAAATTTTAAACAAATTAAAATCCACAATATAGCCTTCGAGTAAACATTCAATTGGCACCGATTTTGAGGAATGAATTAAGACTATGAACAATTAATCAATAAAGATATTTATTTTACTTTTCCTAACTGTTCATAGTCATAATTCATTACTTGAAATCGGTGCCGATTGAGTGTTTACTCAAAGACTATACAGTAATACCCCGACTTACACGAATTCGACTTACGCAGTTACTGCTCGGTCCCACCTATCGCGTAAATTCGGGGTATTACTGTATTTTGAATTTTAATTTATTCTATATTTTTAATCAAAGAAATTTTTTTAAAACTTAACATTAGAATTATAGTTATATATTTGAAAGTCAATTTTTAGATTAATCTAAATTAGGTTCATTCAAAAATATATAATTAATTAGCTAGTTCTCTGGATAAGATTATTTACATACAAATTATTTTTGATGCACAAACTCTACAAAAACATATTCTGTAATGCAATTTTAAAGAAAAATTCAAAATTGTAAAACTTGTTAATGAGTTTCAAATTTTACCTACTCTTAAAATTGTAATGGTTTGTTAAGTTTGCCTTCTGTTAAATGTTGTTCTTCAACTATAGTCTGCACAGCAAAAGAGTAGACATGAGTCAGCCCGAGCTGAAGAGTCTATGTTAGATTAAAGGGATGGAAGAAGATCTGTGGGAGTTGACACAGGGATCACAGTAATAAAATTTGTAAAAAAAATTAAAAGAATAAAATTATTTATGATAAACATACCCAAAAATATTTTAAAAATGTAAAAAACAAAACAGTTGAAAGAGATCAGATTAATGTATCAACTCCCGCATGTCTTTTTCTATCCCAGGCTGACTCATGTCTACTCTTTCTCTGTGAGGATTATAGTGCCATATTACTAAGGTTTATTGTGTTTGTATTAAATATATACTGGGTGGCTATAAAATAAGTATCTCTATTTGGAGTTGTCAGTAGTTTTTAAGGAATAACCCAAATGAAACCAAAAGTGATACACTTACTATTTAAGAAGGGGGAAAAGAATGGAACGAGAAAAAAATTGCAAATTGAGGGCACTATTGTGCCTATTGCTTCAATTGCCATTGTAATCAAATGTATACAGTGAAGGTGTCTCAAACTTAAGTGCTTTAAAAGGTAGCATATTACAACATGTATGGAGCATCATTTGCTTTGTGTTAATTCCTCAGTTGATTATGCTGTGCTCCATGTATGTACCATAGTCCAACACAGTGGACATACCAGTGTTGTGGAACCTGAACTGGATTGATCGTCAATGCAATGCAACAGTGTAACCACATTAACTATGATATTTTCCAATACTGGTATGCCATCAGTTTTTGCACCTTAATTCTTTCTTCTTGTATTACACATTACACTTCAAGCTTTACAGCACCCTCTATTGACAATTTATTAACTATTTTTTTTTTCTTGTTCCATTCTTCTTCCCCGTTCTTAAATAGTAAATGTACCAATTTTGGTTTCATTTGGATTATTATTTCAAGATACTGACAGTTCCAAATAATAGAGATATTTATTTTATAACCACCCCCAGTTTATATATATATATATATAGAGGGCTATTATAACAAAATAAGCAATATACAGGAGATTGCAAACATAGATATATAATTGTAAATGAGAAATATAGATGTTTGGCACAGTTTTTTTAAAATTTTATATCTTATTGTTTTGCTTTCTTTATTTGTGATTTTTTTTTAGATAATTATGGCTGATAATTTAATCAATGACCAATGAAAGTGGATAATCAAGCAAAAATTATTAGATAGAGAATACTGAAAAGGTTTGACAGAAATGAATTGAAATATTTGATACACCTCCACCAACTAGACTAACAATTTGATCAAATTTTATCACATAATATGTAAACTAGGTCTATCTGGAATGTCCAAAAAGTAGTTAACCAGTATTATTACCTATAAAAATGAAAT
This sequence comes from Centruroides sculpturatus, assembly GCF_000671375.1. Lineage (NCBI taxonomy): Eukaryota > Metazoa > Arthropoda > Arachnida > Scorpiones > Buthidae > Centruroides > Centruroides sculpturatus. The sequence goes on along the minus strand of NW_019384336.1, from coordinate 909,458 downwards.
GTTAGTTGGTCTGGCATTTAACTCAAAGCCTACAAAAATAATAATAATAAAAAAAAGACAGCTTCTGAGTTTCTTCTTTCCTGCAGATCATTTGGTTGTCTGATGTAGCATTTAGATTTAAAAATGTATCTGCCAAGGTTACTTCATTAATTATTACTGCTGTTCTGTATGATCTGAACTGCTGTTGAAAATTCTGTGAGATGTCTTTTTTTTATTCAAAACTATGATGATGGCATCATTTGAAAACTTCTTGGTCAGAGAAAGCAAATTTTAAACTTTCAAGAATTGTTAATAGGTACTGCTGTATTACAAAACAAAAAACTCCTATATAACAATTGATGAACTGTTGAATGAAACTGGGATTACAGTTTAAGCAAGCTTTTCATGTAAATGAGTCATTGGATCTATCTTTTTCAATATAAATATTTATTATCCAAGAACCACAATTTAGCATGCTGAAGGATATTGTAATGCTACAATTACAACTACAGTATGATAAAGACTTTTTGCAGCAAGATGGAACTTCTCTGCACTATGCTGTAATGGTAAATCAGTTTCTTAACAAAGAATTACTGCACTTTATAGCATGTAAAACACCATCCCCATTTCAGCACAGAATAAATTTAGTGTATATTTATGCATCCTGCATGATAAGATAACTATGGAAAGGTATATCATCATTATTGTATCATGATAAAGCTATTTAATTAATAACCATGACTTTGTAATCATTTGCATGTTTTTTTTTTCTGTAATAAAAACTGTATACCCATTTTTGCATCCCTTATATATAAACAATATCATATATTGCTCTCAATCAGAAAAGCTTAAGTAATATAAAATATTTTTTTATACTTTTTTCACACTATCCATGTTTTGATCAGATAAAATTCCAAACTGATTCTCAATCAATTGGCAATAGAAAGAAACTTTTCACAAAACATTATCATTCAGAAAACTTTCTATATTTGATTAAAATCAATATCAACATATTTTGTGTATGTATTTATAATAAAATCTAAAATTTAATGAATTATTTTGATTTTATAGAGAATTCTGGATAATGATATGTCCTTCATTTTTATGCAATAATGTTTTGTTGTTACCTTTAAAAATACTGTCTTATTTTAAATCAAATGATTTATAAATTTCCTTTTTAATAATCATTTTTAATATTTAAGAGTGGATAATTAAAGCTAAAGCATCTTAAATGTTTCTCAATTCCAATTATGTACTGTACATTATTTTATTGTTATATTACTTGCTATATAAAAATATTTCATCATGACACATGTAAATAAACCTGAATATTTTTAGATTTCATCTAACAACGCTTTTCTTAATCATAAAAGAGTATGATGTATGCATTATTTTCTATTATCAAATGTTACAGAATTGTACATAATTATTATAAACACATTTTCCAATTAATCATTATATAATCCAGTAATTGACCACCTATTTTCCTGACATCTAAAATTCCATGGTTCTATCTATAAATTATTCATAATAGAAAAGTATGAAAGGTTTATATAAAATAAGAAACAAATTATAGTAAAAAAAAAAAGAGAACCTATAACGTGTACTTTTTTCCATAAATTCGAACTATTTTCAATTAGAATATCTAAATGACAATACAAGCAGTTAGCTATAAAATGTAAAGTCCAGAAGGTTGACGAAATAAGCTGATAATTTCATAATTTATTCATTTCTAAAAAAAATCCATAAATCATTTAATTTGTGGTTTTTAATGTAATTTAAACTATTCATTCTTACACTGAATTTCAGTTACATTTCTTTCTTATTAATTTTAAAATTTATATATTGTTACGGTTAGTGGATAGAAATGAGACGTTTAAATTACAATCAATAAGCTCATTTTCTTTGCGAATTCATGCAATAAACCACTAGTTGTGACAACNCCGGGAAATCCAATACCAGCTGTTCTCAAGGTCATCCAGCTGTAAACACAAATTTCGCAGAAAGGCGAGACAATGGAAAATAAAGTTTGAAGCTTTTTCTTCAAAATTAACGCATTTCTTTCGTTTTTTCAGTTTAAAGTATTTTTTAATGTTTAATTATAATGTAATTAAAAATTAATCGAGAATCGAGCGGTGAATGGTTTAATTGGAATAATGAATCTTAATTCTAATAATTAAACGTTAAAACATAATTACTTTCCATATTTTTAAACTTTTATTTATAAGGCAAGAGGAGAAAAATCAATAATATAAAAAATTGCAAAATTTTACTGGTTTTATTGCTTCTTACACAAGTTTGCAATTCTGTAAAAGTTAACTTTTTTCAGCTAAATTTGGGTCAATGGACGTGTAAAAGTGGACTGAACGTCTTTAAAAAACATCTTAAGAATGCATTCAAGAGCATGTCATAAAAAACATACCTTTTGTTGCATCGAATTTGTGAAATTTTATAAAAAAAGTATCACTTTCTTTCTTAATTAAACTTCATTTTTTCATATAAAACGGGTTTAAAATGTGAGTGATGCACATTTTAAGTAACGAAATTATCAATTTATATCAAAAGGAGCAGAAAAATAAAGTAGAATAAGTGACATTTTATTTAAAAAGTAGTTTTATAACTGACAGGTATTCGAGACACACACACAAACAGTATGTAACTTATATATAAACAAACCTGTGAACAACGGACACTGACAGAAACAAAAATGGCCGTTATTTTAAGTTCGATTGTAATTATAATTAATTCTTCGATTCAATATGGGGGTTGATAACTAAATTTCTTAAGGCATAAATGTTAAAAAATAGAAAAAAGACACCTGTATACATATTTATTACACTATTCTAATTTATTCAATATTTATATATTTAATGTTACACTATCTGGAACCTGTGACCAGTGCTCTGCGCGTATATATTGTATATTGCTTGACAAAGTGGTGACCCCGGTGCTGAAAGTGGAACAGTTCCTATATTTACATATTTGTTTATTCAATAACTGTTTTGTACGTTTGTTTTGCTTCAAATTAAATGTTTTTGGCTAATTTTCCATCTTTGGACATAAAAAAAATAATAATTTGTTATTTCAGTCATAACAAAAGAAATTTTCAATTCATTCAAATAAAATAAAAGTCTGCACATTTTGTCTAAATAAAATATGTAATGTTAATTAAATTTCCAACATTATAATTAATTTAATAGTTTTTTCAATGTTCCTCTAACTTTTTTTTTTAACAAAATAAAGTTTCTTGTTATTGGAATGATTTCATTGCAATAATATACTTAATACCACTTTGCTTCTATAATTATTGTACAAAAATTAAACAAATATGCAGAATATAAAATTATAAAAATAATAAACAACAACCAAATAACAAGAGTATGAAACTAATAAAATTGTAAAATTTTGGTCATGTGTTTTTATAATGATAGTCCAAAAAGAGACCTCCATGCTATCAATAGTGAGTCTACATCTTGGTTGACATAAGGGTGTGACTATGCAGACATGAGCAAGCGAGAATGTGTGGTAAGAAGAGGTGATGATGTTTAACATTCTCTGTTTCTTGTTCTCATTTGTATGGTTGTAATAAATGAGAATGAGAAACAGAGAATGTGAAAAGTCATCACCTCTTCTTGCCACATATTCTCACTTGCTCGCGTCTGAATAGTCATACCCTAAGAAAGACTGCATTATCATGGCAGAAAGAGTTTGTTTATGAAGCATATTTAAGGCGTGAATCTTATTTTTGACATACTACAAACTGGAAGGAATGTGGAAAATAATTATTCAAGATCAAATTTGGTATCATTACAATTCATAAAAATTGTTTGACATGAATATATATTTTAAACTACTTCAAAAATAAAATCTTATTAACAAATAACATTCATTATTCATTAAGGAAAGTTTATTTTTATTCATATTATTGTTAAATATGACAAATGAAAAAGAAATATCTCCATTGTACATTTCAGCTTTGGTAATTTTTCCACTATAGCACTTTCATTAATTTGAGTAAGATAAAGTAAGATCTAGTTCTATAGTGGACCAATTTTTTTGATTATTATGATGCATAAAGTGTTGGTCTTTCAAAACTTACAATAGAATTCTTTTCATCCAGTCCTTATGGAATTGAATAGGACCTATCAGTAACTTTTATTACTATAAAATCTCTTAATTATTTCAAGTTTATAAAGAATAATTGTGTACTGTACTTCCATTTGTCAGTAACATGTTATATATTAGACAATAATGGACAAATTCAATCTACAATGACATATCTGAAGGCAATAAACTTATATACAAAACTCTAGAATAGTGATAGGCAAACTACAGCTCTTGGGCCAGATGTGGTCAGCCTAGAGGTTCTATCTGGCCCACCACAGATTTTAAAACAGTAGTATAGAAATTTTCAATTTCAATGTTTTAAAAAAAATTCATTTAAGGGTGTGTTCTATTTTTGCATATGCAAAATATAGTTGTAGAAATTGACTAAAAGTTTTGCATATGCAAAAAATGAAACCTGCCAAAATAAATATGCATAAAATTATTAAAATATATTTATTTGCTTTTATATTTAAATTAAGAAAATAATAATAATAATAATAAAAAGAAGATTTTGAAAGAAGAATTTGAATTTACCACTTAAGGGTTTATATTAACGACAACAGAGGTGCTAATACTTGTCCACATGATCACATCAAATAATGTTAGTTGGTTCAGGAATGTGTGCTAAGCAGGAACCTACTATTGAATGGAGAGATGGCGGACAGGCCGACACATTCCAACTTCATAAATGTTGTATGTTAGTGTCATAGTGGTGAATTTATTAAAAAGTAATATTGTTGTTGATGCTTGTTAGTTTTATTGTGGATATTCATAAAATATTTCAACCCCCAAAGTCCACTAAAAAAGTAAAGTTGATTCAGAGTGCCCTGTTTTCAAAGATGAATGGACCTGGAAGTACAGTACTTTTTCACAGTTGCAAAGGATAAACCACTGTCTCATCTGCTATGGAACCTTATCAGTCTTCAAAGAATACATTTTCCACCATTTCACTTCAAAGCATAAAAATTCCAATTATGAAGCAATGTCCAAATATGAAAAAGCAGATCTTCACAAAAAATTATGAGGTCACCAAAATTTTTTTTAAGATAAGGTGTTCTCAGAAAGCAACTACACATGCAATAAATAATATTGCTAAAAGTAACAAAGTGCTCTCTGATGGGGAGTTTGTTAAAACATCACAAACTTGGAGCATGTGTTTATGTCCTGACAAGAAAAAGGATTTTGAAACTAAACTTATCTTGAAAATCTGTGACTTCTAGAGTCAAAGCCATAAATAAAATCTGATATCACAGTTGGAGTCAAACATCGGTCAATTTAAATTCTGCTCTATTACTATGGATGAAAGCACTGATATAAATGATACTGCTAAGCTAGTATTAGAGGTGTTGATGAAACTTTTCTATTAATGAGGAATTGGCATGCATGTGGTTGTTAAAGGGAACAACAACAGGGTCTGATATTTTTCATGAATTTCTGGAAGGGCTCTCAACTTCAACTTTGAAAGTACCCATAACAAATATATGTAATATTATGACCGATGGAGCGCAAAGTATGACAGGGAAAAAAATCTGGATTTGTTGGGATCTTTAATCAAAATACCCCAAGAATAATGTTGTTATCTTTCTACATCATGTCATACATCAAGATGCCCTGTGTAAATCTGCCTTGAATATGAAACTTATGCTTGATATAATTGTGAAGCTTGTAAATATTATTTGATCTTGTGGGCTCACTCACAATTTCAAGATTTTATTGAGTCCATGCAATCTGAATACTCTGACATGCTGTTTTACAAGAAAGTAAGGTGGCTTAGTGCAGAATGCTTCTTCAAGTGAGTTTGGCAGCTGAAAGATGAGAGACTCATTCTTCCATGAGAAACAGTGGTCTAATGAAATGTGAAATGTTGGAAGATACAGCACGTCTTTCAGACTTTGCATTTTTCACAGATTATCTCTGTCATATGAACAAGTTGAATGTCAAAATTCAAGGAAAAAATGAATTTATCAATGATATCTGGGGTAATGTCAGAGGTTTTAAACTAAAACTTGTTCTGTTTGCTAATCAGCTAGCCAAGAACAACTTGTCTCACTTCTCAAGATTAAATTCAATAGCCCCAGTAAATAAAGACAAGCTTAAGCGCTACAAAGACGGCCTGAGAAAACTTCATCTTTAATTTGAACGAAGATTTCAAGACTTCAGTGCCATTGAAAAAACTTGGATATTTTCAGATGCCTTTTTAATGTGGACTGTGAAGTAGTGAGACTGGACTTGCAGCTTGAATTAACTGATTAATTGAATTGCAATCTAACAATCACCTCAAACAGTTGTTTCTCAATGTCCCAAAATTAGAATTCTACAAGTCTTTGTTGAAATCAAGTTCCCAAATGGATATATCATGCCTAGAAAGTTAGTGCTATGTTTGCTTCATCCCTATATATGTGAACAGATGTTTTTTACAATGAAACTTTAGAAGAGTTGTATTAGAAACATACTGACAGATAAGCATTTAACTTCACTTCTCAGAATTAGTATTTCCCAGTTCAACCATATTATGAGGAACTTTCAGAAATGGAGTCACAGCTTCATTTATTGTATTACTATTAAAGAATTTTCAAAATATACCATTTTTTAGTCTTTATTGCATTTTATATTATATTATATTGGCCTGCCAAAATTTTTTCTTTTGTTTTTTTGGCCCATTCATAAAGTTTGCCAAAGACCTAAAAGACCTGGCAGCATAACTGGCTAAACTTGGTACTCTTTGGCCTACCTAGGCCTTTCTGCCACAAAAACTTTAAATCCAACCAACCAACAAAAAGTAGGTTTATTTCTATGGAATATAAAAAACATCTGTGGCCTATGGCTAAATATTAATTAAGAACATAAGTAGAGATGGCCAGATCTTGACTGAAAATGTTTCTAATAAATTCCTGAAATTAGCAAAAAGTCATTGTAAAATGAACAAATAACTGCAGGGGTTAGGCTGCATAGGCCAAAATTGCCAATTACAGTAGACCCCCGTATAATTACGATTCCTATAAAACTGCAAAAAAAAATTGCGATAGTATCCGTAAAAAAGGTAAAAAAAAAAACTCCTATAATTACGTAAAACGTCATCGGGTAGCTGAACTACTTTCCCACCGTCCGTAGCGCCATGCTAGGGACATTTAGGCAGCTAAATTGAGTTTAGTTTCGTCTGTACATATAATTATATATAAATTAGGTACTGTACATATAATTATATATTAATTATATATAAATTAGGTACTGTATATATAATTATATATTAACTTAATGTAACTTTGTTATAATTAAATATATAATTTCCGCCGTCTAGCGTGGCGCCACGCTACGGAGATTTTTACGCTAACTATCGTCTGTCAGTATGTAAATTAGGTACCGTAAGTCTAATACAGTACTGTAATTTTATACATTTCTTGTGAAAGAAACATTTCTTATTCAACGGCGATTAAAATTATTTACATTAATGATGTCTCCAAAGATCAACGAAGTTTTCGCAGAAAAATAAGTTGTTAGAAATCGGCCGCTGTTTGCTGAGCTGTTCCGCGACGAAAACAAGCTTTAGCAATGGCGATGTCGAATAGTGCACACTCGGTAAGTAATCCTACAATTTTTGTTTATAGTGTAGTTTATACGGATTATTTCCAAAAAATATATACGTATTTTGGAAATGTTGAGTCGGATTAGTCTAGAATCAATTAATTTTATGGAAGAAAACCTTTCAATCAGTTGTAGTTCGTAAACTTCACACGTGTCGGGCTGTGATTGGAAGCACTCGTAAGAAATCGGATTCCTAAAGAATGGAACATATCTATGATCTTATGGGGGGGTCGACTGTAATTATATTTTAATTAAAGTGGCAATAAAAATATAATACTGGCGATAAAAACTAGTCCACTTCTATTGATATTCAGTATGAAATTGAAACACAAAACATGCTTCAGGAAAAACAGCATACTGTGAGCTCCTGCATGATGGGAGTCCTGTGCACCACACAACTAGTGTTGTCATGACATTATGTGACAAGTTCATACAGGAAAGCAGAAAGTGATGATGAGAACCAAAAGCAGTTTCATGCAATGCCACCCAGCATTTCCAGATTGGAGATTTTTTTTCACTTTGATCTTGGTTAAGTAGACTAAAGCACAATAATTGAATTTTGATATGACAGAACCTGTGATATTTCACAGGTTCTGTCATATCAAAATTCAATTCTGTTTAAGCATTGTGATTAAATGTGTTATTCTGTTTTATTCATTAAAAATTATTCAAAAATGATTTGAATTCCTAAGTGGCAACTTAACATGTTACTTTTACTTTCCAGACTCCAAACTGATAAGGTTACCAGCTCTTGCATTAACTAGTAAGTAAAACTGGTGATGATAAGTAATTTGAAGTGGTAAAAAAATTTAAAAATGGCAAAATGGTTGGAAAGTTTTTTAAATTTTCCAGAGCAATCCTTGATAACTCAGTCAACTGAATAAAATTATTATATGTGGATACTGATGAAGAATGTCATATCTCAGGGACAAAGTGCAAGTTTTAGAATAAGAATATTAAATTTGTTTTTCTAATTCCATTAAAAAAACTTCATGATACAGTTGGTTCTTTATCCTACATATCTCAAATACATTGGTAGTCTTTACTTCCAGGTTAGTAATGCTATCCTATTATTAGATCAATGCTGTAACTTCTAGATCATCAAACAATTCCCAATTCACTAAAATAGCATTTCCAGACTCAACTTCTGTACTAGAAGAATTCTATTGTAAAAATATAAATTTTGACTAAAGATAATTAAGTGGAATACTGAAAAATGTCTTGATTTTAATATATCAAATAATAAAATTAAAATCATTTAAAAGTGAATTTTTTTTGTCATTAAAATATTTTAAAAATTTAATTTTTATTAATAAAAATTATGTATTACTCTTAAAGTAATCAAAAAACTTGATTCACCCAAAAACAATACATTATTATACAGGGTCTTTACATTAAAGTTCCACTTTAAAATGGCTATAAAAGAAAAACTATTGGACAAAATGTTATCAAACTTGGTAATAGTTTACAGGAAGTCATGGGATCTTATTTTCTGTAAAAAAATAAATAGTTCAAAAACTCACCCCCAGCAGGAAATGTTGCTGTATGCAATATTGCTAAACAAAATAAGACATGAAGACATCGATTGAAAATGTTTTTAATTGTTTCTAAAACATGTTACAAAGCATGTTCAATGTGGTGTCCACCATTTTCTGAAAGCAAGTTAAATCACATACTGTGTTCTCAAAAGTAGCTCTTAGCATATCAGGAGGAATGTTATGGACATCAGTGTATCGCAATTTTCAATTCCGCCAAATTGTTTGTTATCACCATAAACAGTGGCTTTGAAGTAGCAAGAAGTCACAGGAGTTGAGGTCTAATGACCAGGGTGGCCAAGAAGTGGGAAATGTGTTGGCTTATAATCTGGTCATCCGTGAAGTGTTGCTTAAGTAACTGTTTGACACATGTACCAATGTGAGGTGGACAGGCCCGCCGTATGCAGGTGTGCAAGGTGTGCACTGCACGCGGGCGGCGGCAAATCGAGCGATTGGTCACGTAATATTCAAAGTCATTGTCATAATACCCACCCTACTTATAGCATAAGAAATGTCTTTGCATGTAGAAAAAATCCGACTAGCGCGCAATTACTATATTCTTATTTATATTATAGCATTAACAGCGCCTCTATTGGCATTTATCAGAATTAAGATGCAATGCGAAATGTCTGTTGGCAGGTTGAACCATCCGACAGCGCCCGAAAGCCAAGTACTCTTAGTCGTGCTCTATAACAGAAGTTGACAGGACTGGCAAAAATAGGCAATCTCCACAGAGCTTCCTTCTCAATTTGTACTTGTCGAACAGTTCTATTGCATATCAAATTGCAATTATTTTGTTAATAATTCTTCTGACATGGGTCTAAGTATAAATAATGATATTTTAACTTTGTTAGAATTTATATCTGAAGCTTAAAGACGATTCAAGTAACGAAACAGACATTGACGGTATTGATTTGTTTAATGAAATCAATACTTTCAAGTTGCATTTTCCAGAAAACCAGTATAATGATCTACAAACCCTATTACAATAACTTTTTACTAATGATTTAATTTCAACATTTCCGAACACAGGAATAGCACTAACTTGCATTGCCGGTTTCAGTTGCATTTGGTGAAAGGTCCTTTTCAAAGTTAAAAATTATAAAAACTATTTAAGATCAACAATGCACCAGCAAAGACTAAGTAATTTTGCTATAGTTACAATTGAACATGAAATCTTAGACAGCTTGGATACAAGAAAATTGATAGCAGATTTCGCAAACATGAAGGCAAGAAGAGTTCAATTTCTGTAGATAAATATTTATATGGTTTTACACTTAAGTAAACAAAAATAACTTAGTAATAATAAATAGTTTTTCTTTGTAAAGTATTTCTTTTCATTTTTCACACCCTTATGAGACATTTCTAAAGAGCCTTTCTGGCAAGCTCAGCGTAGGTAGTTGTAGTTAAACAGGGGGCACCATAATCGGTATTGCACATGGGCGATCAAACAGCTAGTGGCGCCCCTGGAGGTGGAGCCCCGTCCTGCATAAGAATCGTGATGTCTAAAATGCCACGTTATATACAGCGCCATTTCCCACTGGTGATTTTTTTAAACTATTTATTTTTTCTCAGAAAATAAAATCTCAAGACTTCCTATATACTATTACCAAGTTTGATAACATTTTGTCCAGTAGTTTTCCTTTTATGGCCATTTCAAAGTGAAACTTTAATTATAAAGACCCTGTATTAAAAATAGTGTGTTTCCATCAAATATCCCTAGTTATGTTGATTAATTATTTTGGAAAAAATGTGAGTATACAACTTTAGACAGTGATAATAGAAAGTGCATCTGATAGAGCTAGTTACTACATTAAATCAGTATACAGTAAGACACCGCTTAACACGGGATGCATTCCTAGACGACAAAGCACTAAATGAAACAACGTTAAACAAGGTCATTTTAACAGAGTAAATAGGGGAAGGGGAACACTCAACCAAAAATAAACAGATTTTACTTTAATTTTAAGTTATTTTTATATTAATTTGCACAATAATATATGTTAAACAACACAAACATATGCACACAGAAATGTAAAGTTCATTTTTTGTGATGAAGGTCCTGGCTCTTCTGAAATACTTGTTTTTTGTGATAAAGTTGTGTAGTTTCATTTGTCACTTTCTTCACTTTCCTTAAGTAAATGCCAGTAGCAGGAGATCACATCCAAAACACCTCATCTTGCTTTTGCATTCCTTTCTAAACCTAAATCATTTGTTACAATTTGATCGACGATTTCAGTTATCGTTACCAAACTTTTACTAAGGAAATCTGTAGAGAAATTCTTTGGATTCTTTGTTTTCAGAATCTCTATTTTCCAGTTCTACATGAATTCCTTATTCTGTCAGTTTTTGAAGGTAAGGCTCTTACCAGAAACCTACAGTAACTCTTCAATATCTTGCTCGTCTACATATCATAGTCCTGCTGTATCGATTTGGTTGACAATTTGGTCAACCTAATGATACAACGATAGGCTCTTCTCATTGAGAATTCTTGGATACCTTCAGTCATAACTTCTTCCATACTTCGTTTATGCATTTATCAGTTAATTCTTGACAAGCGAAGTTGATATTGCTGATGGCATCCATGATGTTATATTATTTCCAAAATTCCACAAAACATAGATTTAAGGAAAATGCAGCACTACGACGAATTACCACCTTTCGCTGATTGGTTCGTGTTCGTAAATAATCATATTATACACGAATCAATGAAATGCCACAATTAGTCTTACCACCCATCTGGTTTTCACCCGGATAGTCCGGGAATTGACCCAATGTCCAGGTGAACTATTAATTTTGTCCGGGAATTTTGTAGAAATTGTGAAATTAAGATAAAACAAAGTTCTTGCAAATATTTTTACAAATTTACACTATTTTAACAGTGAAAGAACTCACACTCACTGAAACTCATCTGCAATTCTGCTATGTTAGTCTGTTTACGCCAATGTGTGGTGTGCAACCTGTCAACCTTTTTTTTTTTTTTCTTTTGGCATGTACGATTGTACACTTCTCAAATAGAGCTAAGTTATCTGTACCTGTTCTTTCTTAATTTAGGTTACTTACATTACTCCTACGCAAGTCCCTAGTCCCTAACTGCAACTGATTTAGAACTGGCATGCACGTTATTCTTCACATTGTAAAATGACATTGCACATGCATCAGAAACTTCTCTTAGAACAAACCCGGCCTGCTGTCCAGGTCAGCAATTTTGAAAAGGTGGCAACACTAGCCGCAATAATTTGAATCAGCGTAAATTTTGAGCTTTCTTTTAAGACTTTGAGCAGACCACGTTATATCGAATCAGCATTATGTGGGGTCTTATTATATTTTCATATATCCTCCTGATGTATAGCCTATACTTGATTTTAACCCACATCTGAGCAAGCATATTAGGAATCATGCTGTTAATGGCATCCATAATTCTTGTTTATGGGACTCTCATGTGTAGCATACACATGATCCTTGACATGCCCACAATGTTCAAAGAGATGATTTCAGATGATCAGGTGGATCAAGAAATAGGGTTCTAGCAATCTAGACCATGAGGCAGTGGAGATCTTAATTGCCACAGTGCAACAGCAGTCACCCTTTTAAGCAGTGGTGATATTCAAAATATTTAACAAAGGGTTCGCTAACAGAAAATTTTTTTCCTTAACAATTTTTTTTCGCTCAAATGGTGCATTAGCAACATTAGTGCAAAAACTGACCTTAAGATACCTATATAAATAAAAAAGATGTGTTCGCAAAATTAAGGTCAGTTAAAATTTAACATTGTTTATGCCAGAACTATATTTTTTGGATAAACAATAAAAAAAAAGTGTTCAAAATGGTTTATTTTGTACACATTTTTATATTTTTCATTCAAAATATTTTATAAACATAAAAATTGGCTTTTTTTTAATCAGAAAAAGTAATAGGGAAAGTAGGTTTAACTGCTTTCCCTATGACTTTTTATCAAGAAAAAACTTTTCTAAATCATTTATTTCATCATTAGGTATTATTATAATAATAGTCAGATGTCATCGTCTCTCGAAATACAATATCTTTTTTATTTCGCTGTCGATAGCCCAACACGTGTTCCGCAGCCATCTTGTATTTTCTCAAGCATGTGGGATTGTGGGATTGTGGGATCTCTCGTATGACTGGACCTAGTTTCAAGAACTCTCTTGAGTCGATCACGATTAAACCTTGTTTCAGTCGAGATTGAAACGATTGATGGCGGTTGCACCAAGGCAAACGGGGTATAATGTGTACAAAATAAACCATTTTGAACACTTTTTTTTATTATTTATCAAAAAAGTATAGTTCTGGCATAAACAATGTTAAATTTTAACTGACTTAATTTTGCAAACGCATCTTTTTTATTTATATGGATATCTTAAGGTCAGTTTTTGCGCTGATGTTGCTAATGCATCATTTGAGCGAAAAAAAATTGTTAAGGAAAAATTTTCTGTTAGCGAACCCTTTGTTAAATATTTTGAATATCACCACTGGGTATAAGGCTCTAGTTTAGTACTGTTACAGAGTATAATACGTATATTTTAATATATTTTCTAAAAAAAACAAAACCACTGAGAAATGTTATGTGTGTTTAACAATGGGTTCGAAAAACTTTGAAAATGTTAACAACGGGTTCGGCTGAACCTATGCGAACCCGCTGAATATCACCACTGCTTTTAAGACATGTGCATAAAACTTGGAATATTACCCAACATTCTCCAACACATTTTATTCATATTTGAACAAATGAATGTTACAAAAAATGTCTCTCAAACATTCCTAGTTTTAAACACCCTGTATAAACTTGGCACCATAATATATCAAACAAACAGAATCAAAAGCATTCTGTTCTGTTTGCATGTTTGATGCTGAAGATGGACTAAATCACACTGAAAATATCTTAGTAGTGTTTTTTAAAATTAATTTATATATTTATATTAAATGTAGTTTTTAAAACTAACTTCATAAAATGGATACAGAAAACATGAATTTTATTCCCCCCAAAAAAATTATTATACACTAATTAGAAAATATGTACATTTGAATAGAAAAATCTATTCAAAAGTATTGTTTTGTTTAAAAAATTATATATGATGCTGAAGATTGGCTGAAAACATTTTTTCTCAAATAAACTCATTAATAATCTTAAAAATAGCAGTGTTTTTTGATTCTTTATATACTGTTTTGATTTTTATATATCCAGAATACAGATGAATATGAAAATTGGGAGAACAAACATTTGTTAAGAAAGCCCTTCAAAGATAAAATCCAATTTAAATTGCTTTTTTTTCTAAAATCAATATTTTAAAGAACTCTTTAAAAACAGTTTTTGAAGAGTTTGAATAAAATTTTTATTCCATAAAAAAAAATAAATATAATTGATACTCTTTAATAATTTCAAACAAAATTCAAAGACAAATAATTTTTATAAGACTTAAAAATATATATATATCTAGAAAGAAACATGGACGGAGATTATAAACTTACCTTGAAAAATCTTGTTATATAAAATTAAACACAGTTTTTCTGAAGAATAATTTCTTTCTTTGTTTCTTTTACCAATTAATAAGAACTAATATAAATTTTTTATTTTATTAATTCTTGCAATTGATTACTGCAAACAACATATTGCTGATTAAAATCAAACAAGTCCATTATGTAAACCAACTCAATTTCATGATTGGTCATTGATGGTCAATTACTGGCTGGTTTATTTATGCTTGTATATATTTACTTACATATTGTCATGAATTTTTATTTACTATAACTGTCAAGAGCAATACATTTCAAGCAAATATGATGACTAATCTGAATTCAAACTTACTTTCTTCATATCAATGTATCAATACCTATTAATTTTGAGATCATTCATGATTATTATTTGTTTCTAAATTTGATATGTTAATTGAGATTACAAATATATTTTATGAAAGACTTGCCTATTTATGAATAGACTAATAAAGAAATGCACACAAAAACATTTAATGAACCATTCAAAATTATTTACCTTGTGAGTTAAAAATATTGTAGGATTGCGGCGATATTGTGAACATCAATAATTTACAGATCATTTATTGCCACAATCCTACAGTATACAAGTTACTAAGTAATGTTAAAAATATTATTGAAAGAATGAATGATGCTCCATGAAAATAATCTATTTTGAATATCTCACAATCTGAAAAAAATCAAAATATTCTTTTTTTAATCATACACATGCTATTTATAAATTTAATATGTACCATTCTAAATAAAATAAATACTTTTTCCTTGTTAATATACCAAAAAATATTGGCTAGGTTTAGATGATAAATTAATATACTAAGCAAATCACTATCTTCCAGAATATTTATTTATCCAAAAAAGAATACTTTTCAGGAATATATCCAAGAAAAGAAAATGAGAATCTGCACACAAATTTGTATTTATTCATTTGTAGAAAGAAATATTTCTTAATAATAATAAGAAAGTAAAACAAATGTGTTTATCAAATTCAGTGAGTAACTTTCATATCTGAACTAAAATTTTCAGCTTATTTTATAGTCCATTCTCAGGTTTGAATAATATGAAGAAAACTAAAATTGAAAAATCTGGATGAAGTAGAGTATGAATAAGGATTTTCAAATTTCTTATGTGATCCTTCATATTTTGTGCAATATAAATAATTTAATCTATTTTATTTATTAATGTTTATATCATATATAATTTTTCTTTTTTAATACATACCAATTTCATACAAAACTCATTGAAGTATCTCTAACATTAATAACATATTCTCCAAAGGTTTTTGTTTGAATATTTCAGATTTTGTTGTATTTAGAATATATAAAATTCTTATTGTTTCTAAAAAACGTCATATTCTATTTCAGACAAATTTAAAAATTCCATTTTCCTTTCATACTGTTCAAAACTGGTCTATAAACTGGGTGGAAAACATTGGCTCGATATGATATGAAATTCACTGCTGACTTAAGTTCTTTTTTCCATTATGAATACGCAGCAGAGCATTATTTGTGTGTTTTTCATTTATACATCTTAATTCATTACAGAGTTTCATTTATACATTGCTTCCTTTCTAACAAAGATAATAGATACTGTACTGTAATGTACATCTTCATTAATCGCACATGTTCAATTAGGTGATACATTATTCTTTTGAATGAAATTTTTATTGGAATTTCATCCTTTTCATTTAAGTCCATTACAGAAAGAAAAACAGATACTTGATTGCACTAGATGTTTTCCACCATAAGTATTCTGTCCAATAGCAAATGAGATAATTACAGAAAAATTAAAATTGCTGGAAGTTTTTGCCCATATATATTATTATATAAAAAATTTTTTAGCATGATTCTTGTCAAGACAGATTGTATAAAAATGTACTTTTTTCCCACCAGCTCAATAAGGATTTTGTTGTAAGCCACCCTGACTTTCGAACAAAATATTTCCTACTTACTGCTGTTTGACAATGTCTATCATAAGCATAATTACATTCATAAATGGGTCTTTGCTGTGCAATAGTCTGTATGAATCCATTTTGCTGATGAAATTGTTTAGTGAAAACTAACCTTTATGGTTCTATTGTACTATAAGAGAAATGTTTGACTTAATTGCCCAAGGATATTTAAGCGAGCAATAGGCAATTAAGTGAAAATTTACTGTATTACAATATTCTTTTAGAAATTGTACTCAGAATTTCTAGAACATATTCTTTGTTCTATTCTTGCACCACTTCCATATTTCCAGAATTGAACTATATCAAATTGATCCAACTAAATATGTTGTCTCTCAGAGAAATAAAATTAGCTATAGATTATTAGCTACAGAGTGTGAAGCAATCACAATATAAGGGAAGTCTCATTTGTAGCATCTTGTAATACAAAAGTAGAGAATATCATATCATCCATTTAACAGAAGCATTTTCATTTTTAATAAGTAAAAATCACCTTGTAATTTATTGCTATTAATCAGATACCTAAACTTCTATATGGCCAATAATACCACTGTGACTTAAAAAATAATTACTGTACTGTTTGTTTATAATAAAAGTATACAATAAAAGATGAACATTTGTTAAAAGATGTATTGTTATGAATTTGTATAAACACAATTAGTTCTGTCATCTTATAGTGCATACTGACTTTGATTTCAATTATACATCTTTTTGACCCACTCCTTTGAAATAGAAATACAGTGGACACTATTTATATACAACATTTATCTTTAAAAAAATTTAAATGTACATAAAATAATCAAACCACCTTACTATTTCCAGCAACGTATTTAATAAATTAAAAACGTTTTCGACTATATTTAATAGTCTTCATCAGTTACGAACTTTAAAACGGAAAACGAACGTAAAATAGAATGTAAGCTATACAACGGTTTAAAAATTAAAATTAATTACGTAAAACGTAAATAAAACATAAAATAAATAAAATATTAAGAAATTAATCGTGGTAACGAATGAAATTAAATTAAAAAATAAAAATTAATCGTCAAGGTAAAAAGATTTCCATGCGCAGGATAGACTTTCTGCGTCTCTATGGTTGATGCATCCTTTGTTAATATGCGCCTTGTAAATTTCAAGTTTTTCAATATGTTTAAGGACTTGTTTGTTGGTGGCTGTCCTAATTATGGATGCTTTGTCCCAATGTACATTAATATCTTGATGTTTAGCAAAGGCTGCAAGGACGGTGCTGTCCACGTTTTTAGTAATAGAATACTTATGTTCTTTAATCCTCTGTTTTAAAAGTCTCATGGTGGCACCAACGTAAACGAGCTCTGAATTAAAACGGCGATCACTTAATGGAATAGAATAAACTCCTGTAGTATTGTAACTGTTTCCTTTCTTCTTGTCATTTCGTAAAATTCTATAAATCGTCGGATTACGACGATAGGTAACTCTTAAATTATTCTTTTGAGATACTTTTTTAATCATCGATTGAAGGAAAGGAATATAGTTGAGAACTACTCTTCGTCCTTGGTTCTTAGTTGTAGGTTGCTTATTTGTTTGATTACAAAATTTATCAATAAGAGCATTAATTTCACTTATACGATATCCCTGTTGTACAGCTATTGTACGTATGTTATTTAATTCTCTGTGTGTGTCAACCATACTCGTACAATGGGTATAGGCCCGCTTTATCCATGATCGAAAGGCTGCATTCTTAAAATTATGAGGATCAAAGGAATTCTTCGGTATAATAATAGGAAGATAGCTAGGCTTTCGATAAATATTTGTCCATATTTCACCATATTTACAAGTTATGGACAGATCCAGAAAATTTACGTTAATTTCACTTATCTGTTCCAATGATAAAGTTACACCATACGGGTTGTTATTCATTTTGTTAAGGAAATATTGAGCCCTATTATTATTCCTCCAAATGATGAAAACATCATCCACGTATCTTGCATATACAAGTATGTCATTTATAAAGACGGGCAGTACATTACTTTCTAATCGCCGTAATACTAGTTCACATAATAACGGAGATATCGGACTCCCCATTGGAACCCCTCTTTCTTGTAAATATGTGTTCCCTTCAAATGCAAAAAACGAAGTATAAGAAATTAGGTGTGCAAGCTCTAAAATATGTTGGTGGTACTTCGTTGCATTATTAATGTTAGTAAGAAGGAAGTCTCTCAGCTCGCAAAAACAAGGCGGCAATTTTATAGATGGAAATAAAGATTTAAAATCCATCACGGTCATAACTTCATTATCTTCAAGGCTAATGTTTCGGAGCTTGTCCACCAGTTGAACAGAGTTGTTAATAGCATAAGGGTAATCTTGAATCCTTGGTCGGATAAATTTAACCAGTTGTTTCTTAATTGCAAAAGTAGGGGATCCACACTTCTCTATAACAGGACGTATAAGGCAGTCAGGTTTATGAGTTTTGCCAAAGGCGAAGATTCTCGGTGTTCTCGGTGCTTGTACTACAGAGTTATGCATTCGTAAATAGCGAGCTAAAGGGGTTGAAGAAAATTTTTTAACTCTTTGTTGTAGTGATTCTAAATACTTTTCAGGAGCAGGCTGGCATTCGGTGTCTCTGATGTATTCCCGCAGTTTTTGGTTGTAGGAACTTCTTTTAATAAGAACTACTCCTTTGGATTTATCAGCTATGATCAGCACTACATCATATTTATGTAGCCATTCTCTTGCGTTTTTAATGCAATTGTGGAATTGTCTGCTCTTTATATTGGCACTTCTTTCTTTGGCGGTGCTTAATCTTGTTTCCCATCTTACGTATTCTTGACTAGTAAGATTCAATTCCTTAATAGGAGCCGGAGCAAATTTTGTTTGCTCCGGCTCCTTTACCATCCCCGGAATTTATTGTTCCCAATATTGAAACGATTATTAAGGAATTGAATCTTACTAGTCAAGAATACGTAAGATGGGAAACAAGATTAAGCACCGCCAAAGAAAGAAGTGCCAATATAAAGAGCAGACAATTCCACAATTGCATTAAAAACGCAAGAGAATGGCTACATAAATATGATGTAGTGCTGATCATAGCTGATAAATCCAAAGGAGTAGTTCTTATTAAAAGAAGTTCCTACAACCAAAAACTGCGGGAATACATCAGAGACACCGAATGCCAGCCTGCTCCTGAAAAGTATTTAGAATCACTACAACAAAGAGTTAAAAAATTTTCTTCAACCCCTTTAGCTCGCTATTTACGAATGCATAACTCTGTAGTACAAGCACCGAGAACACCGAGAATCTTCGCCTTTGGCAAAACTCATAAACCTGACTGCCTTATACGTCCTGTTATAGAGAAGTGTGGATCCCCTACTTTTGCAATTAAGAAACAACTGGTTAAATTTATCCGACCAAGGATTCAAGATTACCCTTATGCTATTAACAACTCTGTTCAACTGGTGGACAAGCTCCGAAACATTAGCCTTGAAGATAATGAAGTTATGACCGTGATGGATTTTAAATCTTTATTTCCATCTATAAAATTGCCGCCTTGTTTTTGCGAGCTGAGAGACTTCCTTCTTACTAACATTAATAATGCAACGAAGTACCACCAACATATTTTAGAGCTTGCACACCTAATTTCTTATACTTCGTTTTTTGCATTTGAAGGGAACACATATTTACAAGAAAGAGGGGTTCCAATGGGGAGTCCGATATCTCCGTTATTATGTGAACTAGTATTACGGCGATTAGAAAGTAATGTACTGCCCGTCTTTATAAATGACATACTTGTATATGCAAGATACGTTGATGATGTTTTCATCATTTGGAGGAATAATAATAGCGCTCAATATTTCCTTAACAAAATGAATAACAACCCGTATGGTGTAACTTTAACATTGGAACAGAAAAGTGACATAACGTAAATTTTCTAGATCTGTCCATAACTTGTAAATATGGGGAAATATGGACAGATATTTATCGAAAGCCTATCTATCTTCCTATTATTATACCGAAGAATTCCTTTGATCCTCATAATATTAAGAATGCAGCCTTTCGATCATGGATAAAGCGGGCCTATACCCATTGTACGAGTATGGTTGACACACACAGAGAATTAAATAACATACGTACAATAGCTGTACAACAGGGATATCGTATAAGTGAAATTAATGCTCTTATTGATAAATTTTGTAATCAAACAAACAAGCAACCTACAAATAAGAACCAAGGACGAAGAGTAGTTCTCAACTATATTCCTTTCCTTCAATCAATGATTAAAAAAGTATCTCAAAAGAATAATTTAAGAGTTACCTATCGTCGTAATCCGACGATTTATAGAATTTTACGAAATGACAAGAAGATAGGAAACAGTTACAATACTACAGGAGTTTATTCTATTCCATTAAGTGATCGCCGTTTTAATTCAGAGCTCGTTTACGTTGGTGTCACCATGAGACTTTTAAAACAGAGGATTAAAGAACATAAGTATTCTATTACTAAAAACGTGGACAGCACCGTCCTTGCAGCCTTTGCTAAACATCAAGATATTAATGTACATTGGGACAAAGCATCCATAATTAGGACAGCCACCAACAAACAAGTCCTTAAACATATTGAAAAACTTGAAATTTACAAGGCGCATATTAACAAAGGATGCATCAACCATAGAGACGCAGAAAGTCTATCCTGCGCATGGAAATCTTTTTACCATGACGATTAATTTTTATTTTTTAATTTAATTTCATTCGTTACCACGATTAATTTCTTAATATTTTATTTATTTTATGTTTTATTTACGTTTTACGTAATTAATTTTAATTTTTAAACCGTTGTATAGCTTACATTCTATTTTACGTTCGTTTTCCGTTTTAAAGTTCGTAACTGATGAAGACTATTAAATATAGTCGAAAACGTTTTTAATTTATTAAATACGTTGCTGGAAATAGTAAGGTGGTTTGATTATTTTATTTTAATTACATTCCAGTAAGTTATTTTATTTTATTTAAATGTACATTACATCATTTTCATACTACATTATTATATGAGTATAGTTTAATTTCTATCTGGAATTTCTATAATGGTAATGGAACTGTGTATATGACATAGTCCCAATTTATGTTTCTTTCTCTAGATACCTCCATATGATGGCACTTCACCATTCATTTTGGCAATAATGCCCCAAAATGCCTGCAGAATAGACATCTTTGGGGCATGACCCTGAGCATGGTACATGCAACTAATAGACTTGGTTGAGAAATTCTAGATCAACTGGCTTACAGGCAGATCTTTTACCTTGTAATTATTACCTGTTTGGCTGGACCCTTTGAAGGTAGTCTTGAGAGATAGGAAATTCATCCAGAATACTGAAGTCACAGAGAATTTGTTGTGTAGTGTCTCCAGTGTGAGCCAAAAGACTTCTATTCTGAAGGCATAGCAACATTGTCAAAACAATACAGAAAGGTATCAACATGTGGAGGGTGAGTACTAGAGAAAAAAACATAAATTGGGACTAAGTAACACATATACAGTGTTGGACAAAAGTATAAGGTTTTCGTAAAAAGTATTGTAATTTGTTATAATTTCTATGTATGAATAAAGCAAAATGAATGATGAGAATCAATTGCAAAGAAAAACAATTGCATAATAGAGTTTAAGTAAATCAATTAGAAGATGTGTTTCATGGTCTGTTGTTTAATGCAATATACAGCATCTTAAACAAAAGTATAAGGTCAATACCATGTTTTTGTGATTCATCAAGTAACAATAGGTAAATCAATAAACAATTCGCATTCATCTCTAACTTTATAAACCAGATTAACATAATGCCAATTCAAACTCAGGACAGGAGCAATAAACATGCAAACAAGTACACAATTATCTGAGTTTGAAAGAGGACAAATTAAGGGAATGAAACAATATGGTAAAATGGGAGTACAAATTTCTGCTGTTGTAGGACATTTGAAGACCATTGTGAACATCTTTCTACAAAATCAAGCTGAATATGGAACAAGAAAGCAGTCAGGAAGTCTATCATCACTGTCAGAGAAACCAAGCAATGTCTCTTGCATGTTATGATAAATGCTTCTCTCAAGAGATAGGTACTTTTGGATCTTTCATGTAACTCTAGAACAGTCCAAAGAGTCTTAAATACCAACAAAACATTACACTTCATAAAATTTAAAAGCTATCCTCCTTTAACTACTGTCCAGAAAAACCATATCATTTGCTCATCAGTATGTAACCATTGATTAGAAACAGAACAACGTTGTCTTTCCAGATTAGAAGTTTAACTTACATGGATCATATGGCTTCCAATATTAATGGAATCATATTCATGGCAACAAGTAGTATTTCTCAAAATGTCAGTTTGAAGGTGGGTCAATGATGATCTGGAGTGTATTTGCTTCTAGTGGTGTTCTACCAATTGTGACTATTTATATACAAATGACTTGTTTGTTATTATAGGATATGCTTATGGAACATTTGCTAACATAATCACTGCTGTGTGTGTCTGATGAATGGATTTTTCAACAGGATAATTCTCCTTGCCATCAATCTGCAAGAATCAAGGAGTGCTTTTCAGCCAATAATGTTAATGTTCTGAATTGATCAGCACATAGTCTGAACCTAAATTCTATGGAGAATCTGTGGGGCTTGTCATCATGCAACGTTTTTGAAAATAAACATTGTCAATTCAATACAAAGGAGGAACAAACAATGCCATACACACTTTGTGGAGAAACTTGGATAGAAGCTTGTTAAAAATCTTTGCAGAATCCATGATGGACAAATTGCTGCAAGTGTACTTAAGAAAAGTACAGTGACTGATTTCTAATGCATCAATCAATATTTTGTGGTGAAATTCAGTATATTTCTGTTTTGACCTTATAATTTTATCTAAAATGTTATGTGTTAATATAAGATGTGTGTTGTGATCTTTTATTCATTTTTTTTTACAATCCCTATTACGTACACATTTTCCAATACCATTGATTCTAATACACTCCTCAAAAGTGAAATGAGACACCATGAAAAAATGCACATAGCAATCTTTAAATTGCAAAATTGGTAGAAATGAGAGACATATGCAAATGATTAAAAGAACAATCAAAGATATGCAACAGATATCTGTTTGTTCAGTAATGAATATGGACCACTATACAGTAAGGCATATTATCAATGAGGTGATTAATGGTTGCCTGAGCCATCCCTTGCCATACTGCATCTACTGTGGCAGGCATGTTGTCTATACTATATAGTGGTGGTTCTTGGTGCACCTCATCAGATGAAGTCACATGTATTTGATGGGAGAGAGATCTGGCAAGGTTGATGGACAGGGGAGGATGTGAATTCCATTCAGGCTGGTGAGTGTTCATTGTCTTGCTGGAACATCATGTCAGATGCAGTCTGCGCCAGTGGCTGAACCACAGGTCCACTATCAGAGTACCAGAAATGTACCAAAAGAAAATGTTGTAATTTGCAACTGTAATTGAAACTTCATAAATATTCTATAATTTGTAATTCTTGAGATCTGACATGCTTTTAAGCTTGCCATTAGTTTGACAATAAGTCATCAGAGTGATGCTGTTAGAAGCATCAAGGTGTTAGGTTTGTTATATCTACAACTAAGCATTTTGGTTATCATTCAGAAAAATTATAAATTATTTCTTTTGAGTTTTTAAAACAATAATTTTCTTCTTTATGATTTAGATAAGAAATATTAGTGACATTTTAAAGAAAATAAACTTGATTCATCACTGAGACACATTTTTTTGGTTCATACTTCAATATGCTATTGATGATCTCTCTCTTTAAATTCATTGTTTCATTTTTTTTTTTAATCTCATTTTTCCAATAAACACTTTTTATATGATTTTATAATAATTAATAAATTTAAAAATGTAGACAACCATAAATCCTTTAATTAGGAATGTTTTCAATCTTATTCAAAACTCTACATCAGGCTACATAACTTTGAACTAGGGTGTAACAAAACTTGATATTTTGAAATGTGATAAATCTGAGTCAAGTCTAGATTTCTGAGTCCAATCCATGTTTAAATACTGTATATCAATTATCATTTATTGTACTTTGGTATCTACAGAATGTTAAAACATTGTTAAAAACATGTAGATTTTTCAAAGTTCAAATAAAATATTTTTGTCTAGTTTAGCTACATTTTGTTTAGGTCTAGATATACCATTCAGAAAAACTATGAATTCTTTCTTTTGGAGCTTTAAAATTTTATAACTTTATTATAAATTTTAATTAGTTAACTATTTTTGCTTCATACATTTAGCAAAAATAGTTAACTAATTAAAATTTTTTTCCTGTTTTGCAAACTGCTCTTTAATTATAATTACCAAATTATTGTTGTCTGTAACATTATTTTTTATAACAATTTAAATGTGCACAAAATGAACCACTATTATTTATGGAACAAGATAATTAAAGAGAAATAAGTCAACTAAATATTTAGAAAGTTCACTTTAAATACACAATATTTCAGTTAAAGTTTAGGATCTATGTTACCTATGGTTCCAAAATGGCAGTGCTTCGGTTAGGTTCATTTTGTTTCCATTAGATTAGCTACAATTTTATTAGACGTTTCCTTTTTTTTAAAATTTATTTTGTTCAAGAACTACTGTGAATCAATAACTAGTGACGTTTGGCACTTGGCAGCTTGCTGGCGGCTCCTCTTCAGGAGGAGTCCGTCTGGACCATGAACAGTCAGAAGCGCAGCCATTTTGGAACCATAGGTAACATTAACCAAGTTTAGTTTAGTTTAGTTTTAATTCTTTCTAACCTGATGCACTAACAGGGCCTTCTTCTTCTTCTTCTTTTTTTTTTTTAATAAAAGAAGTAACTAATTTAAAAAAAAATAAAATCCTAGAGCTGTCTGTCTATTTTCGTCAGACAAAATTATGCTCAATGAAGTTTTTTTTTTTCACTTAATATGTGCAGAACTCAATCATCATGTTTTGCAGCCATTTCAAGTCAATGAAATGCATGTTTGTGACAAATTAAGATTTGTTGCAAATTTTCAAGTTGTTATTCATTGATTTTTAACACTTTCTTCTTGAAATTTTTGTCGTCGATACCTTTTGGGCATCATGTACATTGTGTATCCTTTAGTTCAAAGTATGGTTTTAAAAGTTTTGTTCAAGAACTTTTAAAACCACATTTGACACATTCAAAGTTTAGGAGTATCTTTCCCATTATGATTTTACTGTTTATACGGCATTATAGCCTTTCCAAAAATCAAGAGTTTGAATGTTATGTAGCTCTGCCTGAAGATGACATCTTGAAATGTTGAAAGTACTTGTTTGTAATTAAAAACTTTTCAAGTAAATGACTTTCATGCTGAAAGACATTATGCTTATTTTTCTTTTAAAGTAAACTATGTTGGATAAGCATTTTACATGCAGACACTTTGAGTAAAATCAAGCCAATATGAACTAAAAAGTTCAAAATAAGCTTTAAACAAAGAATATAATCTCACATTAGCAATAATGTGTTAAACTTCACAACTGTCATAACTAAATTATACTTATACTCTTGCCTAAATGTCAAATTTCCAGCAAAACACTGAAATTCAACATTCAAATGTTTAATTGGTTAACATTCAACTGGTTAATTGGCCTTCATCAGGAAAAGTCAAACAAAAATAACAGTTCTATTTATAGAATGTTGCTGCATTGTACATGTAATTTTTAAAATTTTTTAAAAATCGATTTGAACATTGATGTGGAGTATATTAAGCAACATATAATTTCCTTTAAGATACTAAATCATACTTAAATCACATGAAGTAATGATAGCTGTTAAAAATATACAAAATCTTTCTGTTCAATCCTATAAAATTAATAGACACATTTTGTCACTCTGCATCGTGTATAGGTATCCCCAGTTGAAACAAAGAAATATGTCAGTCTTCGAGTAGCTGTCACTCAGTGCAAAACCCTGCTAAACTTTACTGTAAACTTACTCATTTCTTTGCATTTTTTGTTTTCTTTTTATGGTTTATACATACAGGCTTGTAAACTTCTTGTTAAATTTGTGTTAAATTTGAGTGAAAATGCTTTTATAAGTACATTTTTTTGGGGAGGTCTGGAACAGATTAATCTAATTTTACATTATTCCTTATGGGAACAATTTGTTTGATACTCAAACAAATTAAATTTGAATACTAAGGTACCACTGTACTTTGCTCCATTCGCAGACATTCTATGAGCATACTTCATGTTCAAAGTTATATAGCATGATGAAGACCTTTGAATAAGATAAAAAGAATTTGTGCTGGAATCTATGTTTTTCTCTTTATGATTACCCAGTTTCTGCATTTAATTTTTGATTAATAAATTAATTAAACCATCTGTTTCAAACAAATTTTTTATAAACTATTGGATTGGATCACTTATGTGACGTAGGATTTGTTAGGCATGTAAACTAAAAATCTGAAATAACTTCCTCTATTTTTTCTGCACATGTGTGTGTAGAAAAAAAAGAAATTGAATGTACAGATTTACTGTTCTTTATTCAATTCTGAATTTATTTTTTTAAAAATCAGTTGACTTTTAGAAATGGAAGGCTTAAAAAGATGAAGATAGATAAATAATTGGAATTTTTATACTAGAAATTTGAAGAAGGGTGAAGGGTAAACTTTTCACTGTGAAACATTTTAAATGTAAGAACATTTCAACAAACACAATACAAAATATAATTAAGAGATTGGTTGAGAAGAAAACACTATCTAGAGCTGAAGAAAGTGGAAGATGGGTTAAACTGACTGAAGCAGAGCATTAGCAGTTAACCAATGTTGTTATTGGTAAGGTGAGCCAGTTTCTCTAAACTGGGCCAAAAGTTCATAATGTCCAATAAACATGTGAAATATTAATGGAAAGGTGTATTGTTATTAGAAAATTGAAAAAAGTTACTCTAATGACTGAACAAAGATTTGTGACCCAAAAACAATCTAAAGTTGTTATGGATGACAAGTCTAATTTTACAGGAAATGTGTAGAAAATAAAAACTTTTACTGTAAACAAGGAAAGGATGTTAAGTCAGAAATGAAGTTCAAACATCATAACAAAGTTCGTAACAAAGGTTTTGATGCAAGTAGCCATAACCCTTTTTGAGCAATCTCAGAACTTCATTGCACCATCTAAACTTTACTTTAACACAGAAATATAAGTATAGAGCAGAGATGGGCAACCCACGGCCCCGGGTCTCATGCATCTTGAATTAATATTTTTTGTGGCCTGCGTTGCATAAAATATGAATAAATATATCAATTTCCCAGCTTACGGAAGTATGCAGGAAAAATTCAAATGTTATTTTTACAACTTAAGTGCATGAATAGTTTTTCTGCAATGAATTTAGTAAAAATTAAAACAAGAAATTAGATAACAGACAGATCAAAACTAATTTAAAACTAGTAGTGACTAATATTTAACCAACTATTTCCAATATATTACATTTACATCAGTTCCAGAAGCTAAATTAAGTATAAATATGCTAATTTATAATCATATATGAATAAATAATTGTGATTTACTGTCATTTTTTTTCTCTTTTCTCTTGTATGCAGCTTGCATCAGTTCAAAATTTTATAAATGCAGCCCTTACATAGAAAAAGGTTGGCCATCTCTGGTATAGAGTGTATCAAGAAGACACTAGTCTCATTCTTAAAGAAGTATCATCCAAATGAAGATTGTGTGTTTTGAATATATATGGCAACATTCTACTATACTGAAGATATAATTGCTCCCTTTGATCAACTTGGAACATGCAAATTTTGACTAAAGATTTCTAAAACTTTTTGAAACATGTGAAAATAAAGTTTGAAAAGCAGCAGTCCATGGATTAAATTTAATTTTTTTAAACTGACAGACTTCTCAAATATATATACAGTAGAGCATCGATTATCCGACCCCCAATTAACCGTCACATTGGTTAACCAACCGTTCTAGTCGGCAAAATTCAAATGTCCGCTAGTGATGTGGCACTACAACATTTGGCTATGTCTTGGCTACTTTAATATTACTTTTTGTTAAATTTTTGCATGTTTTAGCTGGCATCAACAACTCGACCATTGAAGGGAGGCCAATATTTAAACGAGACTTAATTTTTTAATTATGAGTGGTTGTTTGTTTCATGAGCAATAAAATAATTTAAAAATAATTTTTAACGATACAATAGCAACGATTATTATTTTAGAAAAAATTTGTTAGGCTAAACATCAATGAAAATTCAACGCAAAGTTGGTTAATAGCAATATACTAATAAACTAATTACATGGGATATACTAATATCCTAATATACTATACTAATAATGTATTTTTTCCTTCTTATCGGTTATCTGATTTTTTCAGTTATCTGACCAACCTGAGTCCCCAATTGAGTTGGATAATCAATGCTCTACTGTACTTCAAATATACTGTCCTATTAAAATTATTGTCCTATAAAATATACTTCAAATATTTTATAGGACAATAATAAAAGTCCATACTGATGGAAAAATTTTATAAACACTGAAGCATACACCTCACAACAGACTTTTACTTGTATGCTACTGCTAGAGTCAAAGTTTTTATCCTCTACTTTACACAGTAGTAAAATTACAAAAATATTAAAATTTTTTTAAAGAACTTCATCAAATTATATTTTAATACAAATATTACACAATAATTATATAATTTATTTTATATTTTCAATGAATCATTGCTAAAATTTTCAGAGATGCAAATAGAGACTGAATTGACAATTTAAATAATAATAATAATAATAATAATAATAATAATAATAAAATTAATTAAAGATTTAAGTGAAATTACTATTACAATAATAGGTGTTACAATTACTATTACAATAATAACTTAAAATCTGTTTTTATTGGCTACTAATGTAAATAAAAAAATTAAAAATCATATTAATATCTCCTAAATTATTACACTTCAGTTGTTTATTTCATGGCAGATTTAAAAAAATCATTTGACATACCTTTTTATAAATTTATTTTAGTTCTGTTTATCTGTTGTTTTTTAATATGTAAAATGTATTTCAATATCTTAACACAAGCTGAAGGTACAGAGTACTGTAATTATAAAAGACTGAAAATGTTTCGTTGTTAAAAGAAAGTGGCTGAAGCTAGAGATTAGAATTTTATTAGTATTTCAATATTGTGACTTTCAATAAAACAGTGACTTTAAATTAATTTAGACATATCCTATTCTTTAAGTAATTGTGTTTTATACTAAAAATTCTAAATCTAATCCTCATTCATTTACAGACAGAGAAAATTAGTTAAGTTAAAAACCAAAGCATAATTTTCCAGAAGAAAATATTTATTATACAATAATATCGTAATGTAATTTTAATTTCTTGAAAATAAACATTTATTATAGTTTAAACTTATAGATCATTAATAATTGAATTATATTATATTCATCTGTGTATTATTATAATCATTTAAGTATTCAAAAACAGTAAGTTAATAATGCATAATGTAATATTCAAAAGAAACACCATTTATTAAAAGATTTGTATATGTTTTTTTACTGTGAAACTATGAATTTTCTTCATATACAATATTATATTCTATATTTATGATAATCAAAAAATGAAAATTGAGGTAAAAAAATAACTTAAAATTTTGCAAATACGAATATGAGAGCAAAAGCTAACCATAATACTGATTACATATATCAAAAATTTAAAAAATAAAATTGTATAACATTATACTGTTTTAATACTTGCAATATTTTTCATCATGAAGTTTGGGGGACTTCACTCACTGTTAATGTCTTATTCTTTGCACACTGTACGCGCTTCCATAAGGTAGTAAGTGGTATTTTGTAATAATCTGAAGCTTTCCTTAATGTCCATTTTCCTGTTAATACAGCCTGAACTGCTTGTTTAGTATTATCATTTTGAGATCTGTCAGTCCATACTGACTGATAATATGAATTCATATGTCCTGGTAATGATGACAAAGTAGCAATTTGCTGATGAGACACATCATTGTTTGTCTTCTCTTGGAAACATTTTATAGGAGATTTAAACATTATATCACTTGACATTAGCAACTGATTTTCAACTTCACCTGAACCTTAAAAGAAACAAACAGAATATAAAATCATAATGAACTATAACAGTTGTTTAATTTGAACTGTTGTACAATATATGTATATATAAAATATATATTTTTATAATATAAATATAAAATTGGGCTATGATATACATATACACCATAGCCAATTTCAGTAACATAATTAAAGTTAAAGGTCAGATTATTTTCATGCTAGAATTGTGAAGTCAGTCCTATCACAATACCAAGGGAGTGCAGGGGACAGAATCAGAAATTTGGTTATTTCTGTGGACATACAGTGTTTGAGAATCAAATATAAAAAGTTGTGAGTTAGATTACTGGCATGACTCTATAGTTAAAAAGTATGAGGGACAAGACACTACTAAAATACAGAGCATATACAGGGTTAGCAAGAAATAAGTTTCCCACTTCAGAGAGCACTGGAGTGCATTCTACTGCTCGAAATGAGATAAAACTTGGACTATAGATAATTCAAATGATGCACTTGATATTTCTTAAAAAAAAATGTACAAAAATTTGAACATGTGAAACACCATGCAACTTTTGGCTATGGGGTTTCCTGAAGGACAATGTCTACCATAGAAGAACTGCATCTGTGCCAGATCTGAAGAACAGCATTTGGCATCATATTTTGAATATATCATCACTGCATTCAGCTGTGGAAAATTTGGTTTTGCAATTAATGCACATTGTTCAAACTGAAGGAGGACATATTGAGCAGTTTTAGTGCTACATATTCAATATTTCTGTGTGCTCCAGTGCCACCTATTGATGGAATTTTGTACAATTTTTTTGAGAGAGATGTCAAGTGCTTCATTTGAATTATCTGTAATCCAAATTTTGTCTCATTTTGAGCAGTAGAACACACTCCAGAGTTCTCTGAAGTGGAAAACTTATTTCTTGCTAACCCTGTACTTTAAATTAAATAAATTAAAAATATGATTAAAATTGCAGCCTGGCATTGTGATGATGTGAAAATAAATAACTGTTTGTTTTAATAATTAGTTTCTAGCAATTAGTAAACAATTCATAAAAATCTGGCCTTTAGCTATTTAGATATTAGAAAAATCTAAATATGAATAATAAAAATCTATATTGGTTATTATTGATATTTATATGTATAGATTTATATTCAATAACAAGTAAAATTTTTCGTTTTCATCAGTGATAGAAAGAGATTTTGAAGTATGGAATTCTGAACTACCTTTTAAAATATAGGCTGCAGTATATTAATTCTAAAGCAAGATCACACCAAGTTGTTATAACACATTGCATCTACTCTGACAACAGGAAATCATAAGAAGTTAGTAACTTGGATGAAATAAAAATTGTATTACAAATGCATAAAAACAATATTAAAATATCTGAAATAACTTATTGAAAGGCCATTATAAGGCTCTGAAATAATATTAAATAAAGGAATTTTTGAATCTGCTGTTTAGAGATAAGTAAAAAAAAAAAAATAACTTAAGAATAAGATATTCCATTAATTGATATACATAAGGACGAATACAAGAAGAAAACAAGAATTAAAACCAAGAGATATAAAATATGTATATACAGTGGTACCTCAGGTTACAAACGCCCCAGCATACGAAATTTTCAGGATACGACATGAAATTCGAACATATTTTTGCTCCACGATACGAACAAAAACTCAGCATACGACGTTACATTAGTTCGCATTTTTCATTTGTTTTTCTTACTACAGTTATTTTTTTTAATGTATTACTTGGCTTTAATTTGAGTATGTTTTTCGCGTTGGAACGAATTATTTTTACATGTAATCGTATGGGAAAAGATGATCCACCTTATGACATTTTCATGATACGATCTCAGTTTCGGAACGGATTAATTTCGTATCCTGAGGTACCACTGTATATTATTGGATAAAATTGCAAGTTAATAATTATTTGTTAGTTTCTTTTAATATCAATAAAATACAAAGTGAATGTGATTTCAAATGTAGTAAAGTATCTATATATCCAGTAATATCATTATATTTCAATATATCAAAATTACCTTCAACTTAAATTAGTATTTAAAATTATCTGTAGTATATGCTAACATTCATATGATAAATTACATTAGTCTTCATCCATGTTAATCAGAGTTGATGTTTATTTTCATTGTAGTGGAATAGTTACTCATTATTATTTGTAAAAAGAATAAATGCATTTTAAACTTTGTCCTTATTCACTACAGTTAAATCCAATATCAGATTATTTTTGTGTGGTTTTTTCCAAGAACTATAATAGTGTTGCCACCAGGCCGGTTTTCACCCAGACAGACCAGTTTTAAATTCAAGATTCGGATTAATTATTAATTTGTCTGGTTTTTGTATAAATTGTGAAATATTATGATAAAAAATAAATTTATAAAAAGATTTATGGGTATTTTGAAAAGATTAGGTTTCAATGCAAATGCCCATCTTTGGGGATTTGCAAATGCCCAAATAAGATTTAACAGAATATTTATAGATATGTTAATAAGAGTAATAACAATAATATAGATTTCCTTAAAAAGGCTGGTGTAGTGTATAAAATAGAATGTAATTGTCATAACCCATATATGTATATAGGAGAAACTGGACGTGCACTGGAGGTTAGGATAAATCAACATAAAGTGGCCATTAGATTAAAATACAATAATTCCCTATGGTATAACCATATAAAAAATAATAACTGTAAAATCAATTGCAATAATATAAAAATCTTACATTATGAAAAAGACATTTATAAAAGAAAATTTAAACAACATTTAGAAATAAAAAAACATCAAAAAAATAATTTAATAAATAGTTCTGAAGGTATGCAAATTGACTGCCATTGGTATAAATTGGTAGAGAGCGCTACATAGTGTTAAATATTGTGAGAGGTTAAAACACAGTACATTGATGGATTGAGTTTTGTGATATGCAGATTCTTTTTATTGTATATATCTTTATTTATAAATGTATTTTAACAGTACGAAAATAATGTAAGTTTAATACAACTTTATTAATCTCTGCAAATGATTGTCAATTTTTATATATTTTTTGTATTTTTATTTTTTTAGCATTTGTATTCTTGTTATATGAACATTTAACACTTATACAGTTCTTTGAGCAGATACAATACCTACTCATGCTTTTTAGGAAAATTTGTTCTTATGTAAGTTCATTGTTTGTTTTTAAAGATATTATTTTTAAATAATGTATATCTTCCAATGTATGTTAATACTGGCTTTACAATCTACATTTAGATGTAAGTCTGGGTAAGGAAGAGGTATATTCTCCTTCTCTTCTTTTAATTCATACTTGAAAATAGTAAGTGATTTGTTATAATATTTCTGATGGTATATTTGTTGTTGTGTTTTAAATTTTTTGGTTTTTATATATCTTATTTATTTTTATTGTTTTTCAAAACAGCACTGAAGAGGGGTTGGATTAGATTACACCAATCCGAAATGCATATGTAAAAATGTTCAATTTGAAAATAAAATCGTAATTCTAACCAAAAATTGCTGTGACACAGTCTACCATAATTTTTTTTTAATTACAAAGAAGTTTTTGCATTGAAATCTAAAATACAGCAATCCAATTATATTGTGAATATTAGGTTTGTTCCAACATAAGTCCCTAACTGGTTTAAAACTGGCATGCACATTGTTCAGTTCTTGGCTGTAAAATGACATTGGTTAGAATTGAAAACTGTACAAGGCATGCGCAGTCAGGTATTTGTGTTTGAACACACGTATTGTAAAGCAAATGTGAGTTTCAGTTTACAAGTTTATAATTTCTATTTTAATTATTTAATATGACAACTCAAGAAATTGAAAACCCAAAAAAGAGGAAGCAAACTTATAAATTTAATAAAGATTGGCTGACACAAAAATTTCAGAAATGGTTACGACCTACATTTCACTATACCTTTAAAATGCAGTCTACTTTTGTCAGTTCTCTAACGTTTTCGGTCTAATTTATAGACCTTCTTCAGGATTGATGTAAAATATTTTAAAAATTTGAACTTTCTCAACGGTAATTCGAACCACGCACGTTCTATAATCTTCAGATATTCGATCGCGCATGCCCATTAGCTCTTTATAATGCCGCCGCTCTCCATGCCGTTGCTATTCTACTTGACTCTCGAAAATTTATATTAAGCCCCTTTTCTCTGTATTTATAAATGTGCCATGCCTCTGCATACTTTAGATGTCGTATATTATCGATCTTTTGTACAATATCCGCCTTGCTCCATTCGATTGTAATCTCTGCAGGATCCGCGATAGCATAATTGGCCAAAGCCGTGATCGGTTGTTTAGATCTTATATTTTTTTCGTGCTCCTTCAATCTTTCTCTTAATGATCTCTTTGTGGCTCCTATATAATATAACTCTTTCTTTAGCCTTTTATCATGCAACGGTATTCTGTACACACCTGGAACTAGCCTCCTGTCTATTGGTGTTTTGTCATTTCTTAGCATTTGGAATATTGTCGTGTTTCTCTTATATGCTATTTTCTTTTTGCTCTCTACTCCTATTTTTCTGTATATGCCACTTAACGGTGCTCTGTATTCCATTACGGTGAACTCCTTTTTTTCTTTCTTATCTTTAGTCTTATTGCATCCTTTTTCCGCTTCTTGTATTAAGGCTTTTACTTTACTTTGCTTAAGTCCTACATCTCTTGCTAATTTTGCAATGTAATCAAGTTCTTTACGTGTGTCATACATCCTGCTACAATGAGTGTATGCTCGTTTAATAAGTGCTCTAAACGCTGCTAGTTTGTAGTTTGTTGGGTCATGCGAGGACCATGGTATCAAATCCGGAACGTACGTCGGTTTTCTATACACTTTTGTAACAATTTGCTCTTTATCATCTATTTCGACCTCTATATCCAAGAAGTGTACTCTTTTTTGATCTTGCTGCTCTAGTTCTAATTCCAAGCCATACTTATTGTTGTTTATATCTCTAATAAATTGTCGTATGTCTGGTTTATCATTCCAAATAATCAATACGTCGTCGACGTACCTTGCATACATTATCATTTTATCTTCATACTTCTGCAGTACGCTATTTTCCAGAGATCTTATTACCATCTCGCACAGTAAGCCTGAAACCGGGCTACCCATTGGTACTCCTCTAAGTTGCGAGTATGCAGTACCGTCAAAAACGAAAATTGACGAGAATGTAGCTAAATGCGCCAATTCTAGGATTTGTTTTCTTAACTTCGCTGCGTTGTCGATATTGCCCAGTAAAAAATCTCTTAAGTGACAAAAGCATGGCCTTAAAATCGAGCACCGTCATTTGATAGAAAAACTAATAGAAGTAGAAAATCAACTGTATGAAATAGATCCGGAATTACTTGATAACGTTAATAGCAGAGTAGTAAACTTAGCGGATCAAGTCACAGAAAGGTTGAGTTCGAATTATAAGAAGAAAATGGGATGGATAAGAGCAAAACAACAAAGAAACACAAGACCGCAAACAGTATCGGCAATAGTATGTTGGGATAATGTAGCACCACCAACGTGCGTGAAGGAGGCTTGCAAATTTGGCCCCAAGTACGTACCTCGCCCTAAGCTTACGTATGAAAAAATTATCCCTGATGTCGAGCAAGCGGTAGAAGGGCTTAGCGAGCTTAAAAAAGAGGCTTTTAGATGGAGAACAGTTTTTAAAATAAACAATGAAATTGCAAGATCGACGCAAGACGCAGTCTGGAAAAATATAAGAGAAAGTAAGCAATGGATGTGCGATAACGGTATAGTGCTTACAAGAGCTGACAAGTCAAAAAATATGGTCTTAATGAAGAGGGACACATATAAGGAGCTTTTAACGACGTACATAAGAGACACGGAATGCAAAAAAGCACACCCAAAGGCCTTGGAAAGGTTACAAGCAAGAATAAAACGTTTCTCTACGACAACTTTAGCTAAGCAACTAGGTATGACGAGAATAATAACTTCATCCCCAGCCATGCCGAGGCTATTCGGATTTGCTAAAACGCATAAATCTGAAAGAAGCTTGAGGCCAGTAGTAGATAAATGCTGTGCTCCTACGATATTATTAGAAAGGAAACTTAAGGAATTTATTAATACGAACATGCCTCCCCACATTTATAACGTAAAGCAACCATTAGAAGTGCTCCAGAAGTTGAAACAACTGAAAGTTAACGAAATAAGATACATGACGGTGCTCGATTTTAAGGCTATGTACCCTTCAATTAAGCTTGAACCATGCTTTTGTCACTTAAGAGATTTTTTACTGGGCAATATCGACAACGCAGCGAAGTTAAGAAAACAAATCCTAGAACTGGCGCATTTAGCTACATTCTCGTCAATTTTCGTTTTTGACGGTACTGCATACTCGCAACTTAGAGGAGTACCAATGGGTAGCCCGGTTTCAGGCTTACTGTGCGAGATGGTAATAAGATCTCTGGAAAATAGCGTACTGCAGAAGTATGAAGATAAAATGATAATGTATGCAAGGTACGTCGACGACGTATTGATTATTTGGAATGATAAACCAGACATACGACAATTTATTAGAGATATAAACAACAATAAGTATGGCTTGGAATTAGAACTAGAGCAGCAAGATCAAAAAAGAGTACACTTCTTGGATATAGAGGTTGAAATAGATGATAAAGAGCAAATTGTTACAAAAGTGTATAGAAAACCGACGTACGTTCCGGATTTGATACCATGGTCCTCGCATGACCCAACAAACTACAAACTAGCAGCGTTTAGAGCACTTATTAAACGAGCATACACTCATTGTAGCAGGATGTATGACACACGTAAAGAACTTGATTACATTGCAAAATTAGCAAGAGATGTAGGACTTAAGCAAAGTAAAGTAAAAGCCTTAATACAAGAAGCGGAAAAAGGATGCAATAAGACTAAAGATAAGAAAGAAAAAAAGGAGTTCACCGTAATGGAATACAGAGCACCGTTAAGTGGCATATACAGAAAAATAGGAGTAGAGAGCAAAAAGAAAATAGCATATAAGAGAAACACGACAATATTCCAAATGCTAAGAAATGACAAAACACCAATAGACAGGAGGCTAGTTCCAGGTGTGTACAGAATACCGTTGCATGATAAAAGGCTAAAGAAAGAGTTATATTATATAGGAGCCACAAAGAGATCATTAAGAGAAAGATTGAAGGAGCACGAAAAAAATATAAGATCTAAACAACCGATCACGGCTTTGGCCAATTATGCTATCGCGGATCCTGCAGAGATTACAATCGAATGGAGCAAGGCGGATATTGTACAAAAGATCGATAATATACGACATCTAAAGTATGCAGAGGCATGGCACATTTATAAATACAGAGAAAAGGGGCTTAATATAAATTTTCGAGAGTCAAGTAGAATAGCAACGGCATGGAGAG
This sequence comes from Centruroides sculpturatus, assembly GCF_000671375.1. Taxonomy (NCBI): domain Eukaryota; kingdom Metazoa; phylum Arthropoda; class Arachnida; order Scorpiones; family Buthidae; genus Centruroides; species Centruroides sculpturatus. The sequence goes on along the minus strand of NW_019384336.1, from coordinate 871,342 downwards.
CGGCGGCATTATAAAGAGCTAATGGACATGCGCGATCGAATATCTGAAGATTATAGAACGTGCGTGGTTCGAATTACCGTTGAGAAAGTTCAAATTTTTAAAATATTTTACATCAATCCTGAAGAAGGTCTATAAATTAGACCGAAAACGTTAGAGAACTGACAAAAGTAGACTGCATTTTAAAGGTATAGTGAAATGTAGTAATTAATTAATGCAGTTAGAGATTTAGTAAATGGTTACGACCTGTTCAAGAATCTGATGAAATGGCTAAGTATTGTGTTTGCAATACTATTTTTTACACCATCCCACTTTACATTAAAGATGTGAAACCTCGCAAAAACTCATAAGAAAAGAGTATTTTTAATTATACCCCGTTCGCATCGAGCATTTTGATCTAGATTATGACTAAGGTTGGAGACTGTTCCGTGGTGCGAATGCTCTCGACCGTTTCAATCTCGACTGAAATGAGGTTCAATCGCAATCGACTGGAGAGAGTTCTCGAAACTAGATCCAGTCATAAGAGAGATCCCACAATCATACGCGCGCGAGAAAATACAGGATGGCTGCGGAACACGTGTCAGGCTATCGACAGCGAAATAAAAAAGACATCTGGAGAGACAATGACATCTGTCTATTATTAGATGTACAGCAAGAAAATGTATTTATTTCTAACCAAAACTTCCATTTTGTTTGTTGGTGTTTGTGACTTACCGCGTAGTTATGTCAGTTTTATGATTGCGTGTAATAGCCAGGTTCTTCTCGAGTGGACTGCCTGTGCGAACAGCACGACGTTCGACTAGCGACAGTCACAATCCAGATTGTAGGTAAATCGAGATTGAAGTGAGTTGTGGATTGTGTGCGAACGTAGTATTACTCATAACTCCAATCTGACACAATTTTTTCAACAGAAAAGTTTTACATTTGATCAGGTAACAGCAGCAGAATTGACACAAGTTTATCATGGTGTAAATTCTGCTGCTGTTACCTGATCAAATGTAAAACTTTTCTGTTGAAAAAATTATTTATCCATAGAATGTGGAAGTAAAGTTAGCAATTCCATATTTACTGACTCAATGGTTTGTAAAAATATAAGACTTGGGCATACAAAAATTGAATCAATTGCGCAAAACTTATAATATGGAGCTAATATCTGTTGTGAAGCATTTAATATTGACACAGATGCTTCTAATAAAGGTAATAAAAAACTATTTCCAATCACCATTTGTTATTTTAATTTGATTGACAATGAGCAACCTATTGTGCATGCTTTGATAGATTTTAAAAAAACATGGGGTAAAACTTCTGAAGAAATTTTTTGTTATAAAATGAACGATTGAAAATATCACCTCATTTGGAGCTGATAATGCACTGGTCAATTTTGGATGTAAATCTTCAAATTTTATGAGATTACAAACAATTAACAATAATTTAATAAAAGCTAATTGTAACTGTCATATTCTCTATACTATCACTAAATATGCATTAAAAACAATGAAATATGATGTGGAAAGTTTAGTATTAAGTCTATAGCAAATTTTCATTGAGTATCTGCAACATCAAAGAATTAAGAAATTGTTTTGATTTCCTGGAACAGTCATACTATGAAACCTTGAAGCATATTTCTACTATATGGGTAAGCTTATATAAAGCTATTGATAGGTTACTGAAAAATTGGCCTGCTATTACCCTTTATTTTATAAATCAGGAAGAAGAATGTATCCTACAATCTGGACATTTGTGCAAGATCATAAAAATAGTATTAACAATGAAAAATCCTTACCAGAACTGATGTTATATTTTGTACATTCCTTTTTACATATTTTCCAAAAATATATATTAATTTTTGAAGGAGAAAACATTGACGTCACTGAATTACATACTGTTTTTACAGATCTTAGAAACAATATAGTGCAGAGAAAAGAACAGTGCTTTTACGGTTTTATAGTTAATCGGGCTCTTTTGGATTTTCCAGAGAATAAGAAAAAATATTCAAACAAGAAGTCAATAAGGTGTACTCATGAGCATTGAAATATTTAAATAACTGTTATGATTTCAAAAATGCATTTTTTATTTTAGTTCAAAAATTTAATTTAAAAAATAATGTTCCAACTATACAAGACTGCTGTGAACTTGATAAATATATAAACAAAATTGACTTCAAAGTAAAAGGTTACGATGTTTTTAATGAACTTTGCATAATAAAGGAAAGAGTAGGAAATTTGGAGGACAAGTTAAAAGCAGAAAAAAATAATTCAGTTATGGGCATATTAAAAAATAGGAAATTTTCCAAATGTTCAGAGGATAATTGAATTTATATTTAGCATTCCAATTTCTAATGCATACTTTGAAAGATGTTTCTCTTCAATAAATAACTTATGGTGAGATAAAAGAAACAAATTAATACCTGAGAATGTTAAAGCTAATTTGCAGTAACATAAAAAGTAAATGTAAAAATTTTTACGAAGAAATAATAAAAAATAAAAAACTTCTAGAAGCAGCTAGGAGCAACCAAAAACATGCTTTTAAGAAATAAATAAAAACTAATGTAATATTTATTTTTTAATAATTTTTCTTAATTATTTTCATACAGTTTATTATTATATGTAATCATTACTCATGTTACTTTTCAAATTTCTATATTTATATTATATATTGTATCTTTTGTAACTTAAAAGTATAACATCCTAATTTTAAAATGTCCCATCCCTCATCACCCAGCCATCCCATTGTGGGCCTGGCCAAACCCATAATGGGCTTGCTTAACCCACAGGTTAGAAAGAGTTAAAAAAAAAAAAGTGGGTGTAATCAGGGCTGTCTTGGTCAGAAATTTTGAAAAGATGGCAACAATAATCTATAACTTCTAATCACACATCATTATCATCATCAATTATTCCATTCTCTCTGTAGAATTTAAAACTGAATGGCAAACTGAATTATACAGCATTTTACGATACATGGCCAAAGTTACAACTACATATAATAAGGGCCTTTCATTTAAAAAATATAATTTTTTTTATAAATCATCCAATTTTGCAATATTTATTATATTGCATTATAATATCTTTATTTTGTCATCTGACTTATACATGTCTGCAGCATCACATTTACTGACAAACATTGTTATAGTTAACAGTCTTTATAAAAAGTATCATACTACAGTTAAAGACTAACATATCTGCAATATGTCAAAATTTTAGATATACTTTAATATGCATAATGAAGTTTGTAAGTGATTTAGAATAATTTATCCACCCAGACAAGCTTCAAAATAAGCATAAAAACTTTGTTCTTATTTACATATAATTTAATTTAAATATGTTCATTTATATTTAAAATTTTCTTACTAATATTTGTAATATTTTCTTACTAATAAATTTTAAATTTGAACTCATTGGAGAATCTTCTATGCATTCCATTCTAGAACTTGATTACCAGAAAGATTTGATTTTAGAAGGGACTAGACCACCTGTGACCCACTGGGTCACTTACTATTGAAAATTTATAAAGAATATAAGATACTATAATAGATAATAGTAGTGCTTAATACATGCTTAACACCTCCACATATCTCATTTTATAGATTTCTCCTCAAAATCTTGGACATGAACCTCAGTCTCATAGGATGAGGCAAAAGATGATGCCATATCTCATGGTGTGGAGATTGCTTTTTGAAATATACCAAAAGACCCTGTACAAACTCATAGCATGTATATTGGAGTAACATTGTACTCATACTTTTATATATTTTACACATGTATATTTATATTTTCATTTATTCAGAACTTTAAAGGTTTGGTTATGAACATTTGAAATACCTTCCTCGTGGCAATAAATATACATGCACCCATTCATGGTTATAGTAAATGGTAAGAAAACTGAACTTGTTTGTATTTGAAGTGAAACTTGTTTAATAAATAAAGTACTCTACTTGAGCTATGATTTACAAAAAAATTGGCTTAATCACTGTAACAGGCCTGAAGCCTGAAAGCATTACTCCTCCAAAACACTGCAGACAATAAATTTATGCACACCCAGCATTCATGTATGATTACCACTTTGTAGGTCTTCCTTTGCAGCGTACACATTGGCAATGATCATGTGGAATGTTATCTTTGCTTCCCAAAGAACTGTCTTCAGCTGATCTTTTTATCAGGGCTTAGGTTTTCAATCTCTTTTTTGAGAACTTGCCAAAAGTCAATTGGGTTCAGATCAGGCAAATTTGGAACCCACTCCAGGAGATGATTCAATTTTAGTGAAACCAAGCACTATTGCATGTGCAATATGTGACTTGGCAAGAACTTGCTGGAAGATTGCATCTCCCTGTGGCTGAAGATGGGCTATGGAAGGCAGTAAATGCTGTTGCAAAACTGCTAGTAGCATTGCATATTAAGGGCAATTTCACACCGTGACTAACTACACAGACAGAACAGCCTGACCAATCCGACCGACTAGTGGCCAAAGCATTCACATTGAATATGCTTATGTTGGTGCCGATTCATTACAACTAATCGGAATCATCAAAACACCAGCCAATTGTTTTAAGTTTTTCTAATACTTAAAAATATCTTTATAATTTGCCCAATTACAATTTACAGATATGATCTTACTTTGTTTATAAATTTTTCTGAAAAGTCTAAATTTTGCCATCTTTTCTCATTTATGTCAATAATGTTTTTTATTCTGAAGTCATATGTGTTCTCATATAAATTTTTATGCAGTTCTGGACGTGTTTCTTCCAGAACTGCATAAATACAACGAAAAATAAAAAACCAATTTGGAATATATATAATGTAAAGTTATATTTGATTAATTTGATAGTTTTCATATATCTTAAGTCTGATTGGTTATAGCTTTGAAGCTCTCATTGGCTTTAGATCACTGACTGTTCTGACCTGACTACAAATATTTAACTTTTTAGATGTCTGACTGGTACTACTAGTCGGATGACCTAATACTGTTGTCATGGAAACACAACTTTGAGTCAGTCCAGTTGGTCATAGTGTGAAATCACCTTAACATTCCTATCATATGGAACCAAATATCCAATGCCAGAATATTAAAAACACTCCCACACTTGAACCATGCTTGAAAACCTTGACTTTCTGCTTTATACAGATTTGGGTGAGTCCTTCATTTGGCTAGCTGAGGACTCTATGTCTGATATTTCCATATAGAACTGGAAAGGGTGACCAAATCAACCTCTGCCATTGAGATTCCATGCATGATAGATGTTCCCTAACCCATGCAAACTGCTTCTTTTGCTGAACTGGCATCAACATAGGCTTTCACTTACTCTTGTATGACTGCAACCCATGTCATGTAACCATTACTAGCAGTTTGTCAAGATGTAGGTTTGCCTATTTGTTCACTCCACAGTTCTGCAGCTTCCATGAATGTAACAGGTTGATATTTCATGACAAGATAACACAAAATTTCCTTCCCTGACAGTAGTGGCTGATCTGCCATTACTACATCCAGGCATGATAGAACTGATTTCGTCAGTGTCTGAGGAAGGACAGTAGAATCATTCAAACACAATTTCCAAGTAATCTACTGTATAATTGTTTCATTTTTGTCATTTCTGGAGGATCTTGTAGCATACTTGCAGTCTTAGCCACTGTCTTGCCATTTTTTGCATTTTGAACAATGCAGAGACTATACAAGATTTTACAGTTTTCTTCATTTGCATATTGCCAACTGAGCAATACATAAAGCGGCAAAAATTTTTATGTCAGAAAACAATTTGTTCTCTGTGTTAATTTACCATGTATAGAGTTTTAACAATGGCAGACTTATTGTTACTGTTTTGTCAAGAGTTATAATGTGTACAAAAATCAAAAATTCCAGTGTTATTCATTTTCTAAATTCAAAGAAAGTTCTTCCTATGGAAATTTGATCATATTATGAACAAAGCAAGCATGAGAAAATGGTGTTTAATGTTTAATCAAGAAAGATAATGCACAACTGAACTCTGCTGTAGCTGCTCAAGCTGTGCTTCATAAATTTGGCTGAGACATTTTCAACAACCCACCATACAGTCTTGACTTGGCCCCCAGTGACTTTCACCTCTTTCTCAAGCTGAAAGAATTCTTGGGTAGATTTAAAATGGATGAAAGGTGGAAGAAGCTGTCACTAAATGGGCGAAAGAACTGGCAGTGGAAAAACTATGACAAAGGAATCCAAAAATTAGTGTTATGCTATGACAGGTGCTTTAATCAAAATGGTGACTACATAGAAAAGATACATGGTGACTACATGGTACTACTTACTGTACTTAATAAAACTTTTTCCTATCATTACTGTTTTTTTCCTTTTTTATAGCCAAATGTTCTTTATCTTGTACATGCCCCTCACACATTGCACTCACTTATTGATGTAATTGTGTAATTTTAACAATTTGTGCAATGTGCAGAAAGATCCTATTTTAAAATAATGAGAAAAAAATGCTAAATTTAGGAAAACAAAACAGATTTTTATTCAAAAGCATTTTAGTTCTTTTAAAAGATCAACATCAGCTCTGAAATTAAGTGTGTTAGAGAGAGAGAGAGAGAATATCTCTATGTTTAAACTTTTTAAATTTAAAATTAAAAGAAAACTATAATTATACAAAAATTAATAAAAAATAAAGTAAAATCAAAATAAAACAGAAACAAACAGAATTAAATATGCACAATCATTTATTATGACATTGTCACAATGCTGGGCTGCAATTTTTATCATACATTAAATAATATATATTTTTATAAATAGTATTTATATTATTAATAATAATATATTAAACAAATATATTTTTATAATAATTTATGATAAAAATATATTTGTTTAATATATTATTAT
>NW_019384336.1:821733-864485 GCF_000671375.1 Centruroides sculpturatus | reverse complement strand
TGTTTAATATATTATTATTAAATAAATATATATTTTTAAATATATTAAATAAAACAAATTAATTAATTTAAAATATATGCTCTCCATCTCAAATTAGTAGTGGCTTGTCCCTGTACATCTCTGTTAGCAACAAATTCATGTCGGTCATTTATCTAATACCTTTCAATTTTCATTGGAAGTTCGTATATATTTAATCAGGCCCTCCTGCCTCTAAGGTTTCCATATCTGGTCTCAGATTTCATCTGTCTAACTCCATTCTCAAAATTACAGAAAGATGAATGGATGGACAGATGGACAACAGTGGGAATTTACAAGTCTACAATTTTTTCAATTATAACCCAATAACAATATAATGCTATATGCAGACTTATGGCTACCCCCTATATGACCTTCAACAAATGCATCTCTCTCTCACTTATTGACATTACTTCTAGATAAAGCTGAAAAGGGGTTTTTGAATAAAAATGTTATAATTATTATATTTTTGAATGGCAATCATCTACTATCTAAAACAATGGAGTCACAGGCATTAATTACTCTAAATTTGCTTGCAAAAGATATATGTAGAACTGTCCTATTAATTAGATTGTATGCTTATCTACCTAGTTCTTTGTGATTATAGAACTTTCCAGAAAACCTAGACTATCTTATCTAGAGCCCATTATATCAAAGCTGTAGCACTGTTTGCTATGACTCTATACAAAATGATATTCTGTATGTTGATCCTATATAGTAAAAATTCTCACCACTTTTATTAAGTATGATCAAATATAAACCTACCATATCCATTTGTTTTACTCTTTGTTGTTCTCTTTGTCAGTATTGTACTTAGCAATTGCATAATTGAGGGGAGATATAATTAAGATTATTGCCCCTAGCATAATGGTACAAGAGAATAAAATTATTGGGAGAACTTTATGCCAGTTACTATGCACATTTTTCTTTTACCTGGTCAGCTTTTTTATCATCTTTTCTAATTCATGCTCCAGGTTATACCTTTTTACGATAAAGCTAGAAAGGTTTATTCAAAAAACCCTTTCCAGCTTTATCTAGAAGTGGTGTCCATAAGTGAGGGAGAGATGCATTTGTTGGAAGGTCATATAGTGTGGGGTAGCACAAATCTGCACATAATAATATAATGTTATATGCAGATTTGAATTAATTCTGTTTCTTTTTGCCTCTTACTGTTTTTCATTTCTGTGTTTATATTTCTACTTGGATCTTGTTTATTAGTAGGACTTATTATACTTGGTGAAGTTTCCAATTAGCAAAGAGAGGAGATCTTAGTCAAAAATCAAAACAAAATACAGTAGAGCATCCATTATCTGAATCAATTGGGGACTGGGTTGTTCAGAAAATCAATTTTTTGAATAACCGATTATGTACGAAAAAATATATTAACCTATCCCATGTTGAAATTTGTTCAAATCCTGGCACATCCTTAAATACCCTCTCATGGTTGTGCCAGTGCTGCCAGATAAAACATACACACCAACAAAAATAATAATGGAGTAGTCCAAGACATAGCCAAAGATTGCAGTGCTGCAGCACTAGCGAAAATTTAAATTTGCCAACTGGAAAGCTTTCGATTAATTGACGTTTCAGTTGATTGCTATTCAGATAATCAATGCTCTACTGTACCTTTATTTTCATCATAAGTAAAAATAAAGATATTTTGTTTTGGTTTTTGTCTAAGATCTCCTCTCTTTGCTAATCAGAAACTTCACCAGTATAATAAATCCTATTAATAAACAAGGTCTTTTTATTTTTGTTTGTTTCCTGTTTTATTTGGATTTTACTTTATTTTTTTTTATTAATTTTTGCATAATTATAATTTTTTTGTAATTTTGAATTTAAGAAAGTTTGAACATAGAGATATTCTCTCAATTAATGTGCTTTCTCACCATACCGAGTTGTATATACTCCAACTATCTACAATTAACCAGTAACCGGTGCAAAATTCTTTAAAATCAGCAAACGTTTTCGATTCCCCTCCTGGGATCTTCTTCAGGCTTACTTTATTATACCTTTCGTTATAACTGGATTCTTTAATTCGAATGTTTTTGAAAAATATGGAACGTCCCATTTTTCGAAAAAATTTCGAAAATAGAAGGAATCTACGTGTTATTTCAAATATAATTTTCTACCAATGGGGATTTGTTGTGTGCAATACCTCATAAAATTTATCTTATAAAATATATTATGATTTATCGTCAATTAAAAATTGCCATGCTGCAGAGAGATTTATTTCTTCTTTGAAATTAATGCATGCGGATTTGCGATCGGCTTTAAAGATTTCCACTGCCTCCAAAGTTCTTAGTTGTTCCAGATGTTGGGTGGTGCGAATAACATGCGCTTCATCGAAGAAAGGTGTGATGTCCGGGTTTGTCGCATACGTAGATAGGGCTGTCGTACATTTATTATGTTCGATGTCTGATTTATGTTCTTTTAATCTTGTGGCCAATGAACGCTTGGTGGATCTGATATACACTAAAGGCCTATCCCATCTGTTATCTTTTAATGGAATACTGTATATCCCTGGAAGCCTATTTGGGTCCGAATTGTCCTTCCCGTTCCTTAATAGACTGTAAATGGTTGGGTTTCTTTTGTATGCAATTTTAATTCCTTTTATTTTTGCAATTTTAATTCCTTTTATTTTTGCAATTTTTTTGTACATTGCCTTTAGATGCGGGTTATACGTTATTGGTACCCTCTCTACGCTATCCTCATTTCCATTATTTAGTACCTCTACCTTTTCTTCTACACGATTCTGCAAACGCCGGTGCTGCTTACATAAACCTTTTATAATATTGCTGTAACCATGCTCTTTAGCGATCTTCCTAATGTAATTTAATTCTCGTTGGAGGGCTTGGGAGGTGGAAGAATGCNCTACACGATTCTGCAAACGCCGGTGCTGCTTACATAAACCTTTTATAATATTGCTGTAACCATGCTCTTTAGCGATCTTCCTAATGTAATTTAATTCTCGTTGGAGGGCTTGGGAGGTGGAAGAATGCGTATATGCTCTTTTTACTAATGCTCTAAACGTAGCTATCTTATAAGAAAATGGGTCACAAGATTCATAAGGTATATACGTTGATATGGTAATATGGTATATATGATAATGGTGCTAATGAAAAGAGAGACGTATGAGAAAGGATTAATTGAATACCTCTCATTAACTCAGTGTTCTGAAATGGAAACAAGCTGGGTAGATAAGATGCAAGCAAGAATTAAACGATTTGCTAATACGAAATTAGCCAAGAACATGGGTATGAGGAACATAATTGTAGATGCTCCAGACGTGCCGAAGCTGTTTGCCTTTGCTAAGACGCATAAACAAGGGCAACAACTTAGACCTATAGTAGACAAAGGGAGAGCTCCCACCATTAAGTTAGAAAAGTTAATACATAACAGGCTATCCATGCACTTGAAAGATTACCAGTTCAAGATAGAAAGTCCTATGGAGCTTTTAAAAGAACTTAAGAAGATAGACACTCCAGATTGCGCAACGGTATTGGATTTTAGATCCTTATACCCATCAATAAAAATTCAACCATGTTTTTGTGCGCTCAGGGATTTCCTTCTCTCTAGCATAGAGGACACCACATTGCACCATGATATACTAGAGTTAACGCATCTGGCTTGTTACAATTCCATATTCCAATTCAAGAACACCATATATGAGCAAGGAAGAGGAGTGCCAAATGGGAAGTCCATTATCTGGAGATTTATGCGAAATGGTAATCAGGATATTAGAAAGCAAAGTCCTTCCCTCCTTTCTCCCAAATATTAGCATTTACAGAAGATATATCGACGATATAATTATCCCTTGGAAAGCTGAGCCGGATATAGATCATTTTATGGAATCAATGAACAACAACCCATATGGCGTCGTAGTGGAACTGGAACAACATAGTAAGGATAAAGTACACTTCTTGGATATAGTCATAGATATGAAAGAAAGGGCGGTACAAACTTATGTATACAGAAAACCTACAGCGATATCAACGTATATACCTTATGAATCTTGTGACCCATTTTCTTATAAGATAGCGACGTTTAGAGCATTAGTAAAAAGAGCATATACGCATTCTTCCACCTCCCAAGCCCTCCAACGAGAATTAAATTACATTAGGAAGATCGCTAAAGAGCATGGTTACAGCAATATTATAAAAGGTTTATGTAAGCAGCACCGGCGTTTGCAGAATCGTGTAGAAGAAAAGGTAGAGGTACTAAATAATGGAAATGAGGATAGCGTAGAGAGGGTACCAATAACGTATAACCCGCATCTAAAGGCAATGTACGAAAAATTGCAAAAATAAAAGGAATTAATATTGCATACAAAAGAAACCCAACCATTTACAGTTTATTAAGGAACGGGAAGGACAATTCAGACCCAAATAGGCTTCCAGGGATATACAGTATTCCATTAAAAGATAACAGATGGGATAGACCTTTAGTGTATATCGGATCCACCAAGCGTTCATTGGCCACAAGATTAAAAGAACATAAATCAGACATCGAACATAATAAGTGTACGACGGCCCTATCTACGTATGCGACAAACCCGGACATCACACCTTTCTTCGATGAAGCGCATGTTATTCGCACCACCCAACACACGGAACAACTAAGAACTTTGGAGGCAGTGGAAATCTTTAAAGCCGATCGCAAATCCGCATGCATTAATTTCAAAGAAGAAATAAATCTCTCTGCAGCATGGCAATTTTTAATTGACGATAAATCATAATATATTTTATAAGATAAATTTTATGAGGTATTGCACACAACAAATCCCCATTGGTAGAAAATTATATTTGAAATAACACGTAGATTCCTTCTATTTTCGAAATTTTTTCGAAAAATGGGACGTTCCATATTTTTCAAAAACATTCGAATTAAAGAATCCGGTTATAATGAAAGGTATAATAAAGTAAGCCTGAAGAAGATCCCAGGAGGGGAATCGAAAACGTTTGCCGATTTTAAAGAATTTTGTACCGGTTACTGGTTAATTGTAGATAGTTGGAGTAGATATTCTCTCAATCAAATGTATTCTTTCTAAAGCATTTTGTAATTTCATAGCTGATGATGTTCTTTTAAAAGAATAAAGACGTTTATAATTAAAAAATTATTTTATTNATATACAGTATTCCATTAAAAGATAACAGATGGGATAGGCCTTTAGTGTATATCGGATCCACCAAGCGTTCATTGGCCACAAGATTAAAAGAGCATAAATCAGACATCGAACATAATAAATGTACGACAGCCCTATCTACGTATGCGACAAACCCGGACATCACACCTTTCTTCGATGAAGCGCATGTTATTCGCACCACCCAACATCTGGAACAACTAAGAACTTTGGAGGCAGTGGAAATCTTTAAAGCCGATCGCAAATCCGCATGCATTAATTTCAAAGAAGAAATAAATCTCTCTGCAGCATGGCAATTTTTAATTGACGATAAATCATAATATATTTTATAAGATAAATTTTATGAGGTATTGCACACAACAAATCCCCATTGGTAGAAAATTATATTTGAAATAACACGTAGATTCCTTCTATTTTCGAAATTTTTTCGAAAAATGGGACGTTCCATATTTTTCAAAAACATTCGAATTAAAGAATCCGGTTATAATGAAAGGTATAATAAAGTAAGCCTGAAGAAGATCCCAGGAGGGGAATCGAAAACGTTTGCCGATTTTAAAGAATTTTGTACCGGTTACTGGTTAATTGTAGATAGTTGGAGTAGATATTCTCTCAATCAAATGTATTCTTTCTAAAGCATTTTGTAATTTCATAGCTGATGATGTTCTTTTAAAAGAATAAAGACGTTTATAATTAAAAAATTATTTTATTTTCCTAAATTTAGCATTTTTCTTTTCATTTTGATTATGGTGTTAAGTGCAAATGGTATTTTTCTTAATTCTGATTTAATTAGTATAAAAATATTTTTGTTTTCATTTCTAAATTTATTTGTAAGTTTTTTGATTGTATGGAATAATATATAAAATAAGAAAATTATTAACATTTATTGTTTAAGTACATAGCATTAAAACATTGCAAATTAAGAAATTGTAATTTTATTCTAATGATGATTAAAGTATGACAGTTGTTATAAATGATATAAAAACACAAATATTAATGCATAAAAATTAAATTATATTTAATTTAAGTAAGTATGAATATTTAAAAGCAATATTTAACCTTTGTCATAATGAACTTCCTTTAACTGTCCTCTCAATTTTTTATGATAATAGTAAAAATATAATAAAATGCAAATATAGTGTAAGAATTTTCTTGTTTTAATTAATTTTTGAAAACATTTACATACTATTTATTAAAATAGTCATATAACCATTGTTATTTTTTCACAATTCTTGACTTTAATCGTTCTCTGTATCTTCTCATCCTTTGCCTTGCTAGTTCTCTTTGATGTGCCCTCTGTTCATCACTTAAAACTTTTTCATACTGTTCTTCCATATATCTTTTCTTTATTAAACTGTTTTTAGCTTTATTTTTGATACATCCACGAAATGAAGTTTTTTCTGAAGTATTTCTTTTTGTTTTAGATTTCTTCTGTAAGCGTTCTATGCAAGAAAAAAAACAATCAAAAATTAATAAAACTCAATTATTTTATATGTAATATAAATATACATAAATACTAAAAAATAATATACATTAACAGTTTTGTTATTTTATTAAATTAGATTCATTGGAAATTTGAGTTCAGTTATGACATTCGCAAAGCAGTATTTTAAAGTTAACACTAATGGTATTGTTATTATTATTAATGTATAGGGTCTTTATAATTAAAGTTTCACTTTGAAATGGCCATAAAAGAAAAACTACTGGACAAAATGTTATCAAACTTGGTAATAGTTTACAGGAAGTCATGGGATTTTATTTTCTGCAAAAAAAATACTTCAAAAACTCACCACCAGCAGGAAATGGCGCTGTATGCAATATTGTTAAACGAAATAAAACATGTAGACATCGGTTGAAAATGTTTTTAATTGTTTCTAAAACATGTTGCAAAGCATGTTCAATGTGATGTCCACCATTTTCTGTAAGCAAGTTAATTCGCATTACTGTGTTTTCAACAGTAGCTCTTAGAATATTAGGAGGAATGTTATGGACATGTCGGTGTATCAAATTTTTCAATTCTGCCAAATTGTTCGTTTTCATTTTCAACCGATGTCTACATGTCTTATTTCGTTTAACAATATTGCATACAGCTCCATTCCCCACTGGTGATGAGTTTTTGAACTATTTTTTGGGGAGAAATAAAATCCCATAACTTCCTGTAAACTATTATCAAGTTTCATAACATTTGTCCAGTAATTTTTCTTTTATGGCTATTTCAAAGTGGAACTTTAATTATAAAGACCCTATATATTGTTTATAGAAATAGAAAAATCAGTAAAATTTTACTATGTATGTTTTTGTTGTTTGGTATCAATGAAATCAAGTACAGTATGGAAAACCACAATAGCATGTAATCTGTACTGACTCATACCCAGCAAAAAATTCTTAGAATGTAAATAAAATGTTCACATAACATACACTACACCATGCATCCCATATATCCAGAGTGGCCAGTTACTGCTATGCTATTTAGAAGATACTAACTCAAATATTAAAATCTAGTTTTTTTCTGTTAGAAATTTATTGTGTGTGTGTAAATAACCAAGTCTGAATATTCTATAATCAAATCATTAAATGCTGAATTATTCAGACTATGTTTTGACTCCCTATTAATAATTACAAGAAAAAATTATTCTATTATTAATGTTAAAAGATAGGTATTAAAGGTTAGACTACTATTTTGTTCTAATATTGAACAAGATAAAAGTATAACTGCCTACCTTTAAAACAAATTATTTTATATTATTTGTGAATAGTTGGCCAAAATATAACCTGAACAAACTGGCATTTGATGTTTTAACTCACTATGAATATAATTATAATTATATAATATAGTTATCCAAATAAAACACAAAATAATGAAAATAAGGTTAAACAAAGTTTCAATATATACTAGTAGAGCGTCGATTATCCGAAAGTCAATCATCCGAAAGAATTCCAGTTGGCAAATTTAAATTTTTGCCAGTGTTGTGGCGCTGCAATCTTTGGCTATGTCTTTGGCTACTCAAATATTTTACGTTTTTGATACTAAATTAACTTCTGAAGTATAATTTTTTATTGTTTTTATATTTTTCAATATATTTATTTTGTTCGTACAAAATAAAAAAATAATTTTTAATGATACAATAGTCTTCGTTAGACTTAACATCGACGAAAATTCAACGCAAAGTGACACACAACGGAGAAAAATGTCAAGATGGGATAAATTAATATATTTTTTCGTACATAATTGGTTATCCGAAAAATAAGTTATCCAAATAACCCCAGTCCCCAATTGATTTAGATAATCAACACTCTACTGTAATACAAGAGTGTCACACTTTAGACTGACTGAGATGAAACATTAGCAAGGTATAGGGGATATTTAAAAGGGAAAATGCATGAGACCAATCCCAAAACTATAGGCAAACTGAAAAAATCCTCCTCAGAAACATTGACCATATGTAAAATACTATGTCAATAACTTCAATCTGAAAACAATTATGCACACACAAAGTTACATACAGATGATACTGAAAATCATGTCCTTGTGTAAATTTCTGTATGTTTAAATAATGCTAAAATAAAGTTTCTAACAAGTGTCCATTTGCCTAAATTTGTATCTTTTCCAGTGAGTGGAGCCAATTTTATTTGAAACATCCTGTACAGTCAACCCCCCTATAACACTGTTGATTTTTCCGTTTTATATGAATTCCATGTTGTATGAGTCACTTAGAGTTTACAAATACGTGAGCCATTCACAATCCAGCACACTTATTTGTAAAATCTAAGTGACTTATACAACATGGAATTCATATAAAACGGAAAAATCAACAGTGCTATAGGGGGGGGTCAACTATACATATATTAATTGTTTATCAAAAAGCCATTATATATAATTACTTTGAATTTAAAAATTTAGTTAAAAACACAAATGTATTAATTGTATATTAATAGTAACCGTAAGCTTAATTATTATATTTGTTTATTTAATGTTATTTATTTTGCCTCCTGTAGTACAAAACCAATGGATGAAATATATTCTTTGTAATGCACAATAAAAGATAAAAGTAAACTTTTATCTTTTATTGTGCATTACAAAGAATATATTTCATCCATTGATTTTTGTATTAGTGTTCTGTTTGCAATTACTTCAAACATTATTTAGAATATTTATAAATTATAAATATGCAAGTTAAAATTTTGTAAATAATAACTAAAAATAAATTATCTATAGTAAAAATTATTCTAATAAATATTAAACAAAATAATAAAAAGCTTTAAGTTTTATGCAAAAATATCAAATGTATATACAAATTATGAAATTTTTTACTACCCTATATGCCATAGATCAGTGTTTCTTAACAGGGGGGCCGCGGCCCCCTGGGTGTCCGTAAGAAGTTTGCCGGGGGCCGCCAAATTACGCCAAATTTCCTTCAGAATATAATAAAAAGGAAATTGATGTATAACCAAATATCATATTGAAAAGTGAAAGATAAAGTTTTCGTATTTAGTTTTTTTTTATTTCTTATTTTTTCCTACATACAACTTTGTTAGTACAGAAGAAATAAATGCAAATATGCTACTTACACCGCACTATTTACTTCTTTTATTTCAAAGTAATTCTAAGAAACTATTAAAACTATTAATGCTTGGAGTTTTGCATACAAATTCGTGCAGAAAATCCTCCCGTTTTCAGCAGCAATGCAAAATTTGCTGCCTTTCGCAAGTACGTATTTTCAAATATTTTTTGTTTTTTCTACGAATTTTTAAATGTTTCTTATTTTATTTTTTGTTAAAAAATTAATGAGCTTTTATGTTTAATTGTGGAGTTTGAATCTTATTTAAATAGATAATAAAATAATAAAGTTATGTTTTACATTTATTATATAAAAAAATAAAGCAATAATAAAAAAATCAATTTATTATAGATAATTTAACGAATATAAATTATTATTAAAAAAGGGGGTCACAAAAAAATTATGAAATATTTGGTGGGTCGCGAGTATAAAAAGGTTAAGGAAGGAAAGACAGGCAAACAGACATATGGACAATAGTGAGAATTTATAAGTCTACAAATTGCAGCCCAATGATTAAGCAGTTAAGCTCAACAGTCAGTTTCTATGTAGTTCTCAGAAATGATGAGATTATTTACAAAGATGGAAACTAAGCAGAAATTTATAAGCTTTCTAGATATATGTTCAAGTTAATAATAATGATGATGATAATAATAATTAATTTTTCAAATGTCATGCTCAGCTGATATTAGTTCCAAGTGCTGTGCAGGACTAAAATCAAGGCATTGCTACCCAAACAAGTGTTACATTAAACTTCTGTGTTATTGGTATGTGTGTCAATACCTAGAAACTTCTTAACAATTTGATGTGTTCAATATTGCAAGTTTCTGTAATGCCATGTATGTTTTTTATTAAGGTTTTAATATTTCTAGACTTTTGTGTAGTGTATGTGGTATAAACACCAGTAGATAACAGGTACAATAAATACCTTATCCATCCTCCACAACTGTCTTATTAAGAAATAAGACAGTTGTAGAGGATGCTTGTTGACTTTTTTCAGTGTGAACATTTTTTGTTATGAGTGTTTGAAGCAGAGATGTATATTATATAAGCAATCTTATTGAATTTGTTAGTGAGAGTGATGTAAGGTTTATTATGATGAATTGTTTTATCTGTGATTATGGCTCTGTTGTAGTATATATTCTTTGTGTCATTTTCTAATACTGTTTCTGGGATATATTTGAAGTGTGTAGTATAGTATCTGGGTGTTTAATAATCTGTGTTTGTGTGTAAGATCTTGGTTTATTATATTTGCTATTTGATTATGTCTATGTAAATAGTCTGTTTGTGCTAAGAGCTTGCAACTAGAGGTTATATGTTGTATTGTTTCTGGCATAATGTGGCATTTTCTGCAAGAGTGATTTGTGTGTAATATATCCTTCAGGATGTGTTTTCTGTAGTGTTTACAACCTAATCTTGAATGGCAACCATAAACCCCCTTCTCTCCAAACAGACAGCCTCTAGTCAGTCAGTAGTTTGATGCAGTTTTGTCAACATAGTTCTGAGCTAGATCATAGGCATGCCTGCCATGAAGTACCTTTTGGACCCATGACTGCTTAGTGGTGTCTGTTATTTATATGTTGAGCTATGTCCAGGTACTCCGAGTGTAAGTTTAAAGGTGTGTGGTTGCTGTCTGCCAGAGTTATAGCTTTATGTACTTTTGATGTTTCTCATTTTCTGTGGAAAAACTCTCACAGTGTCAGAATTTGTTTGTAGTGCAGGTTAACTATATTAGTCAGGCCAAGGTCACCTTCTTTACAAGGAAGAATTAGTCTTTCTACAGATGATTTCAGGTGATATTGTTTATGTTTAGTAAGTTTTCTTGTTTTCCTTTGGAGTTACTGAAGATCTATGCATATCCAGTGTATATCTCCAAAAGAATACGTGAGTTCAGGGATAACATCATTATTAATAGCTTTAATAGTATGTTTTGCATTTAGGTGTGTGCTTAGTACTGCATGTAATCTGTTTTGGTATTAGAGTATTAAGTTTTGTTTTATCTGAACATGTTTTGTAAGTGTGGCCTTCTGGAATCCTAAATATTTGTAAAACTCACCCTCTTCCATGGATTCAATATCATCTCCACTTCTGAGTACAAAGTCTCCTTTCTTCAGAACTCCTTTTTCAATGTGGATTGATTTACATTTGTCTATACCAAACTCCATTTGTATATCATTTGAGTATGTGTGTGCAAATGTAGTTTGTAAGAGATGATGAAGCTGATTCTATGTGGATGCATAAAGTTTGATATTGTCCATGTACATGAAGTGTGATAATGTGAACACTGTCGTTTTGTTGTGTCTGATATTGTAACCATATTGTGTTTTGTTTATGTGTTATATAAAGGGTAAGTGCAAGGCAGAACCAAAGAGGACTCAAGGAATCTCTTGAAAAATTCCTTACTTGAATTATGTGAGTATTATGAAAGTTAAGATGTAATGCTATTGTTATAAAATAAATACATAAACAGCACAAATATAATAGCAGCTTGACCTGTAGTTATCTCTTGATCTTGGTTTAGCATGCACAGGGGCACCGCTAGCTGTTTGAACGCCCGTGTGCAATACCGATTATGCCGCCCCCTGTTTAACTACGATTACCTATGCTGAGCTTGCCAGAAAGGCTCTTTGCCGCCCCCTGGACGTGCCGCCCGCGTGCAGTGCACGCCTTGCACGCCCGCTTACGGCGGCCCTGAGCATGCATAACTATGCACTGGTATGTAAGCCAAGCAGGAAACACTCCACCATAATAATTGAATCGTAGATTTGATGCACAGAAAATGAGAAAGTATGCATATCTTTAGTAATTTGAGAGAAATTACAATGGCACAAGAAGAATTTTCATGTCTTTAAAATGGCTCTTAATGACTTTAGAAGAAAGAAAAGCTATTTGATGAATCATAGTAGCAATTTAAAATTGGTGTATAATTCACTGCTCTGCATAACCTACAATGCCTTTCAGATGGACTAAAACACAATCTGCAGGTTATCCACATGAAATTATGATAATCAATATTAACCTCTTAAAGGAAAAAAGTAAGCTTTCTTGTTTTTTATTAATATTATTGGGTTGAGTCATAAATAAGTTCCGTTTTCTAAACTGAAATTTATTTGCCAATAAAATGTACAGCAATAGACTTTAATCTATCACATATTCACCATCATTATTAATGACTTCTTGCCATTTTTCGGGCAACTTGTCAATTCCTCTTGCATAAAATTCTGGTGGTTTCGAATCAAAAAACTCCTGGACGAACTCCTGAACTTGGTCATCATTTTGGAAGCATTGCCTTTGTAAAGCATTCTGCAGTGCCCGGAAAAGATGGAAATCTGTTGGTGCCAGGTCCAGTGAATAAGGTGGATGAGGCAAAACAGACCAGCCAAACTCCAAAATTTTTTCTTGTGTAATCTTCGCTGTGTGTGGCCTTTCATTGTCATGCAATAAGGTGATCTTTTTTCTGTTAACAAGTGCAGGGCGCTTTTCATGAAGTTTTAGCCGAAGTTGCTCTAACTGTTGTATGTATACATTTGCAGTAACAGTTTCATTGCGTGGCAACAACTCAAAATGGATAATTCCTCGACGATCCCACTATACACACAACAAAATTTTCCTTCCATGCACACTTGGCTTAGGGTCCGGTTGTGGCTGATCATTTTTGTCAACCCATTGTTTTTTTCGAATAACATTTTCGTATGTGATCCACTTTTCATCTCCCGTAACAATTTTAGCCAAAAATGATTCTTCTTTTTGCCAAGAAAGCAAGGTAAAAGCTATCGACCTTCTGTCAGCCTTATTCCGTTCACTGAGGTTATGTGGAACCCAAACTCCCAACTTGCTTACTTTTCCTAGCTTTTGGAGGTGACGATTGATAGTTGATTGGGATGTGTGCAGCTTCTCTGCTAACTCCCTCGTCGTTTGCCGTGGATTCTGCTCAATCAAGGCCTTTAAAACGTCATCATCGAAGTCTGAGGAGCGGCCTGGTCTTTCATCATCTTTTAAGGAGAAATCACCAGAACGAAATTTTGTAAACCACTTTCGAACTGCTCTGTCTGAAATTACGCGCAAATCTTTTTTGCTGTTTCTGTAGCGTTATTGCCGAGTTTAAACTCCCACAACATGATATAACGTACATGCACTTTCAAATGTTCCATTTTAAATGAATTCAGAAACAATTTTTTATTACATTATTGACACTTCAGTGTTAAAATTTACATTT
Source organism: Centruroides sculpturatus (assembly GCF_000671375.1). Classification (NCBI taxonomy): domain Eukaryota; kingdom Metazoa; phylum Arthropoda; class Arachnida; order Scorpiones; family Buthidae; genus Centruroides; species Centruroides sculpturatus. The sequence goes on along the minus strand of NW_019384336.1, from coordinate 850,558 downwards.
ATAGACTATTTGCTAATATCCACTAATAAAACTCAGTTGAAGCAACACAACATCTGGCAAGTATTCGACAGTCATTTACACCTACTTGCTAACGGAACTTATTTATGACTCAACCCAATATTTCTTTAGGCTCCCTAAATGCTAGTCATTCCAACTTACAACATCATTGTTAGTCATTCTTTTCAGTTTAATTAAACAATTCAAATCTAAAATAAACAAAAAATAACAATTGTGATTTAAATAATATAAGCATTTTTTAGTGAAAAAGCATCCATAGCAATCTATCATTGATTTTCCATGCTACTTTAAAAGTTTTGCAAACTTCAAGCTTTCCTTAAAACAATTTAATAAAGATTTTTTTTATCATCACAATTCTCTATTTTCTGCATTAAATAAATTAATCATTTTGACTAACTAATATTTTAGGTATGTCTCTGAAATTAACTTATCAAATAGCATCATTATATACATCATTTTAATATAATTATATTACATATTTCCTAATTATTTTAATATATGTAACATTGCTCAATTAAATTTTGCATTGTATAAATGATGAAATTAAAATATATTTGAACAGGATGTTCATTTCATTGAATAACAAGAGGTTAGTGTATTTTTATAAATGCTTGATCAGTCAGATATTAGTTTGATACTTTTCATATTGTATTAAGAAAAAAATAATGCTATTCAAATTTGAGCTTTAATCAGTAAAAAGCCACATCTGAAGTCATAACTCCTTACAAATTTAAGTTGATTTACAGAAATAAATCATTGCTTGGTTTTACTAAATTGATGAAGGAAAAATGCTAAAAATAAAAATATTACATAAAAAAATGTCAAGAACCTGCCTACAATTATCACAGACATACATCAAATTCTTTTAAGTAAATTATATTTTTAATCATGCAAATTCTATTTATTTATCACAAGAAAAATATGAGATGATCAAGACTAGCACTAAGTTTGGATATCCTGAGCAAGATAACATAGTATAATGTAAAGTTTAGATAAATCTGAAAAATCATAGTTAAAATGTGGAAGGAAATACAAGTTTATATGGCAGTCCAATACAATGGCTAGAAATTATTGATGTGATACTGTCATTTAAAACTAGTTCACATCAGGTTATTAATTCTGGTAAAGTTGGTGTTCATTGTTATTAATTCTCACTTTCTATTTAATAATTTAAACCCACTGGTTCATTACTGCAAATTATTATTGAATACTTAAAAATAATAATAATGAAAGTGATTCATTCTTGCTAGAAGTGCAAATTACTTTTTAAAAATGTAAATAATTTCATATAAAATTTTTAGCACTAAATCTAAAAGTTTAGGTTTTGATGACTTATAATTGATAGAATTCATCTCAATATTTATTTTAATTATCATAGAATGAAAATTTATATAAATATTTATCTGCTGAAAGCAAAAGCATGGAAGAAATTTAAAATATGATCCCATTTTACCAGAGCCTCTTCAAAAAATCAAAACTTTGGAACTTAAATATTATTGGGTTGGCCAATAAGTCCTTGTGGCTTTTGCAAATAGATGGAATTAGATGCTCTGAAAACAATTATTAGTAGTTTTAACCATGAAAACAGGATTGTTTGACAAGTGACATTTTACTGACACTTATCAAAAATAAACCATATTTTTGCCTTTTTTAAAATAAAAAAGCAGAATGTATCGATAACGCACATTTTGTTCACTCATCTTTTGAATACTGATAAACAAACAAAACAAAACTAATCATCAAGCATAAGTGAACAAAATGTGCATTATCAACACATTCTGCTTTTTTATTTTAAAAAAGGCAAAAATATGGTGCAAACCTACAAAAAAAAAAAAAAAATGTGAGTTATATGATAAAGATGGCATGAAAGAACATATGTGTCAGAAATGGTTTGCAAGATTTCATTCTGGAGATTTTTTCCATTCAAGATGCATCATGATCAGATTGGCCAGTTGAGATTGACAGTGATCAAATAAAAGAATTAGTTGACAGCATCCATGTCATATGACACAGGATATTTCAATATTTGAAGAATATCTGCTAGAAAGAATGGAAAAGCATTTGTGCCAACTTGGATATATCAGCAAGCTTGATGTCAACTCCATCCAATGAACAAAGTGATAATAAATACAAGCACATCGCACTAACTTTGTATAGCTTTGCAGATAATATTTAGAATGTAACACTAAATGTTTTTGACCCATTTCTAGGGTCTTGTTCAGGTGTCGGAACACCTGAAGAAGACCCTAGAAATGGGTCTTCTTTTTTCTGGTGCAATATGAGTTCAATTCCAATTTTTAAACATTTCAGTCTCCAATGCTTCTATCTTCGAAATTTATTTTTTTTAAATTTCAAAATTTAAATCTCCAAAAGACATGCACCTGCGCTGGCTGTTATAGCATCGCGTCATAAATATGACATTCAATGGTAGCGGATATGACACCAAGATATATCGAAAACCAAGTGCCATCCCAATATACATCCCAACTAACTCTAACAATCCATACAACTACAAAATGGCAGCTTTTGGAGCACTTATCAGAAGAGCCTACATGCACTGTAGCAAAAAACAAGACAAATGGAGGGAAATAAGAAAAATAGCAGAAATTGCTGAAAATCATGGCTACAATAAAAGCCTAATATATAGAATCGTGGATAAGCAAAAACCCAACTCAAAGACCAATTAAATAGGATTCCAGAAAAGGATCCACAACAAGATGCATCTCCCTACAGTATAGCTATAACATATGAATGCCCTATGCAGTCCACAACAAGATGCATCTCCCTACAGTATAGCTATAACATATGAATGCCCTATGCAGTTCCTATATCAAGAAATTGGGGCATACAATAACACAAAAATAGACTACAGATGTAAGCCAAATACATTCAGCATGCTAAGAAATGACAAAAATCAGGCAGAAATCGAAAGAACGCTGGGAGTAATATAAAATTCTGTTAAGAGCTAATAGATTCTGTCGAATCTATTATCTCTTAACGTATATGTCAGATCTACAAAAAGATCGCTCAAACAACACCTCTGTGAGCACAAAATGGACATTGAAAAACAAAGAAATGCAATACCACCTTAATAATATATGCTGATGAAAATGGCATTACACCTAATCTACAACAAGCAGCAATGATCCAACAAACTTGGCATATAAACCAACTGCAAAATCTGGAGGCGTTAGAAATTTTTAAAGCAAACTGCAAAGGCTCGTCAATCAATTTTAAAGATGAGAAACAACTATTAAGAGCATGGCAGGCTATTTATGACGTGACACTATAACAGCTGGTGCAGGTGCACGTCTTTTGGAGATTTAAATTTAAAAAAAATAAATTTTGAATATAGAAGCATTGGAGACTGAAATGTTTAAAAATAGGAATTGAACTCATATTGCACCATAAAAATTTATGGAACATCTGAAGGAGACCCTAGAAATGGTTTGAAAACATTAGTGTTACGTTCTAAATATTATCTGCAAAGCTATACAAGGTTAATGCTATGTGTTTGTAAGCTTAATCTTTGGGTTTCCTCACAAACTTAGTGAAGCCAATTGCATCACTCACATTTCCATCTATGATTCACTCAAAAAATGTGAGAAAAGTGATCCATTTCTGAATTGAATGGTCATGGGGGATGAAAAATGGATTATTTACATCAACATCAAGCACAAATGATTGTGAGGAAAGTACAACAAACTGCCACAAACCACTTCAAAAGCTGGACTTCATCCAAATAAAGTTAGGCTCTTGATTTGGTGGGATTGGAAGGGTGTTTAGTTTTATGAGTTGCTTCTGAAAAACAAAACAATCAATTCTGACATATAATGTGGCCAGATAGATAAATTAAATGCAGCAATTCAGGAGAAGCATCCAAAATTGGTGAATTGTAAGGGTGTTGTCTTCCATCATGATAATGCCCAGCAACATGTGTCATTGCAAACCTGGCAAAAATTGTTGGAGCTTGGCTGGGATGTCGTACCTCATCTTCCCTATTCACCTGATCTTGCCCCTTCCAATTACCACTTGTTTCACTCCCTGCAAAATTCTTTAAACAAACAGTGTTTTATTTCTGATGATGATATAAAACTGCATTTAGAACAGTTTTGTGCAAAAAAAGAAAATCATTAGTTTTTTGAACAAAGTATTATGAAGCTCCCAAAAGATAACAAAAGATATTCAATAAAAACATTCATTATATTAGTGAATAAAATTTTTATTTTCTATGAAAAAATTGTCTTTTACTTTCACCTAAAACAACACATGAATTTATTGGCCAACCCAATATTATAGTTGTAAGTAAACTCTCCACCAACTTCAAAATTAGTCCAGCAGTATTCAAAATTACTACTTTTCTAGCATTACTCCAAAGATCTTTGTCAGGAAATTAGAACATAATGGAATGTTCTTTGAATCATCAAACAGGAAAACTTAATTTTGAATCAAATACAATTTAAATTGGTTGTCAGATGAATTCCATGTAATATAAGGATAGGTGTTCACAAGGTAAGAGATTGGACTTTCTTTTTTGTTGTTAATGAAATTTCAAGGACCTTCATCTTGGTGGAGATTTTACTTATTATTATGTTCATACAGCTCATCTCTGGAGAATTCTTAATGTACTATTATAATTAAAGAATAAGTGCTTTATTAATTTATTCTGAAATGTCCAAAGATTATTTCATTATATTATATAAAATAACATTCAATAACTGAATTTAATTTATTCAGAATAAATAACAACCAGACTGAACAAATGTCAATTATTTTATACAATATTTTATGAAAGTCATAATACTATGAACATTTGGTTATGTTTTTATTGTCTATATTGCATCTTATTAATACATATTCTTATAAAAAAGAAAAAAGTAATATTCTAATCAAATAATATAGAAATCAAATATAATAACAGTTGTAATCTAAGTAGACTAAACACATTAAAAATGCCCATCCAGAAGAAATCATTCAACAGGACTGAAATTTAGTAAACAGACAGACATAACACTCAAGACCATGTAATCCCATTTTAATGGCTACAAAATCAAGGGTTTATATGGGGTGCTCCGAAATATTGAGCATCAACCTGCTGTTGAAGTGGTAATGTAAACTATTATACAGATGATGTAATCCTGAAAGATCTGCAGCCATACTTTCTGAACCTAAGTAGTCAAGTCTTGGAGGTTCTGAGGTATGTTGAGGTGACAATTTACTACATCTCAGCCATGCTCAATGGGGGATAGATTTAAAGACTTTGCAGGCCAAGGTAGCAAGTGATTTGCTTGAGGCAATGTGCAGTAATGTGTGCTTTATGTGATCTGGCATTGTCTTGCTGGAAAATGGTTTCAGGAACCTCTTGCATAAAGGGAAACAATACAGTCTGTAACATATCCAAAATGTTCCATGCTGTAGCAAGATAGCCTCAGATGAATATGAAGAATATCCTGGCATCATAACTGATGACCCCTCAAAACCATAATGCAAAGAGTTGACTACTGTGATGAAATTATATGCAGTGAGGATTTGTTTGCTCCAGAATTCTCTGACACAATCTTCCTTATCTATTGTAGTTACTCAGGCAGTAGTAATACTTATTGTTGAATACTACACTTTGCCATTCCAGATGCCAGGCCAATCTGTTGTGACACCGAGTGAGATGTTTCTGACAATGTGCAGAGGTCAGAGGTAGGCTAAAAGGTGTCTGGAGTACAACCCAGCTTCATGTAACTGGCATACATGGTTCTCATGGACTCTTCAATATCACTTGTGCCAGCCATATTACTCTAACTCAGGCATGGCCAACATACGGCCAGATGTGGCCCGCGATTAATCTTTCAATATTAGCTATTCAAGTCAGAATGGATCGGTGAAAAGTTCTAATGCCTGAAAAAAAAAGGGTCAACAACTCGCTGTCCTGTTAGAGTTAACCCTCCATTACAAATCTCTTAAGTACAGCGTAGAACGTTGATAAAGCATGATAATGTGAAAAATGTATCTGTAATCTTTATGTATAATTTAGTCTCTATGGGGTGACACCACAATGAGATCTTGCACCACCTCAAAATCTTGCTAGGGCAGCCTCTGGTTTGGCCTGTGAAAAAAGTTTTCTTTCCAATTCAGCTTGGGGCAATAACTGTTGGCCACCCCTGCTCTAACTGCTGCCATTTGATATGTCTGTCCAATAGTGCTTCTCCCATCAGTATGAAAATATTGATATTGAGAGTAACAGACTCTTAATATCAACATTTTCATACTGTTGATTTTGCATTTTCAATTTGTTTCTGATAGTGATTTGTGTATACTGCATTTAGATTTTGTCATTTGATAGAGATAAAGAAAGGCTAATGAATTTTTTTTTTTAAGAAACTTATGAAAATGGTATAATTTTGGATAGATAGAATATCTGACATCACAGTAAGAAAAAACGTCTATTTATTAACAGATTCATTTCATTTCATACCATACTTGGACATACAGCACATCATTCTCATCAAAATAAATAAAATTAGCATGCTGAATCAAAATAATAATTATATTTAAAATAATATAGTATTATTAATTAAAGTAAAAAAATTTTCAAATAAAAGAATATCAAAATGGTAGATAATTCAAATGTTATTTTTAAATTCCTTCCTTAAAGAAAAATTTCACCAAAAAACTATAAAATCAGCTGAAAGTCTGTTCATAAATATTTTCAAAGAAATTTCTTCTTCAGTATCAGATCTTTCTCACAAACAGTCAATTCAAAATTTTTTTAAATCTGCTGTTTAAAACAATTGTTTGAAATATATATTTATGTCTACCTCCAACAAGGATAGAAGAACTGTATAAAGTTATTTCATCTGTTAAGTAAGTTGTTAACTGGTATGAATCCTGTGCCATATCTGTATTTCTTGACAGCATTCAATCTCCATTAACTATTTCTCAAGGAATAACAAAGTTTTCTTGATTTTGGATCTCATTAAATAAACACTGTATAAAACAAATTTTAAAATTTTCTCGTGTGTGTTATTGATAACAATTTCTTTTATACATTATTTTATTTTCTATTGTATTTGCAAAGTTCCAATTATGTAATGTTTAAAAAACATTGAGAGATATTTTAAAGCTTCCAATTGTTTTAGAATACAAAATTATAACACTTTTTTAATCAACGGTCTATCTTAAAATAGTCAAAACCAATAAAAATACCAATCCCCATTAATGTTTCCATTTAATTCTAATCAAATCTTCAAGCATAACAGTCAACAAGAAATTTATAAATCTATTTAACAATTTTTACATATTAAAATGGATGGAAAAACAATCATTAAAAAATTATTGTATAAATGATTATATAATTACAGAGTTTTTTATTTTCAAATTCATTCCTTATTTTTAATGAATTAAAAAATAATAATTTATACTTATGCATTAAATGTTTTGGTTTATGCTTATTTCAATAAAGTAAAAACAGCATGCAAATACAGTATAACTTCAGAACTTAAAATTTTATAATTATAATATTAAGCAATTCATTAATAAAAATAATATTAATAAAATTTAAGACAACATATATATATAATATATGTATTTATTTGATAATTCTTTATTTTCAGAATACATAATCATTTCATTTATTTCTGTAATTTGACTCATTTCATTAAAGTTAAAATTAGCATGTTCATTGTTGGTTGGCCTGATATTACATTATATGAAGGTCATATGTCACAAACTGCATCAACCAGCAGTAAATGTTTTAAATAATTGTTCACAGTTTGATATTGAAAAGATTCACATTTTCAGGTACATAATAAAATTATATTTCTAATTTGAGAATTTTTAAAATATTTATATGGTAAAAATATGACATTAAAAATGTAAAAAAACCTGTGTGTGTATATTTTTTTAAACTTGAAATTTATTTTATATTTGTTTAAAAATATTCAGCTGTATAATAATTATACTTTTTGAAATATATAAATAACACAGTAAATTCTCTCAAATAGAATTAACTTTGTCATTTTCTCAATCTTTTATTTTTTGGATTTAGTTCAAATTCTTAAAAAATTAGTTTCTTTGCTATATTAATAGCTTTGGTTATCAGTATTTTAATTTAAAAATTTCTTCAGACTTTTATAAGTAACTTTTAAACATTCACAAAAATTAATTTATTTCAATTACAAAATCATACATTTATAATTTTGGAAGAGATTCCCACAAAAAAAAAAATATATATATATAGCAGAGAAATATANGACTGACATTTTGCATATATATATATATATATAAACAAATAATCATTTTCAAATATTTTTTAAATTACAAATATTTGCACTTGGTAATATCTACAATATTAATTTTACATTTATTTTATAATCATATAAGATTTAATATATATTATTATTAATTTTAGCTTATTGATTTTTCTCTCTCATATAATTGCTTACTTTTCATAAAATTAATAAGTTGTATTCAAGAATAAATAACTGAAAAACTTTTTGATCCATAAAAATGACATTTTGTCATAGGAGGACTAAATCCAAAATTCAGAAGATAATTTTTCAGTCTAAATGCCCGACAGATCAAAGATTCATTAGGGGTATAAAAAATATGTTTGAAAAATTAGAATTTTATTTAACAATAAATAAATAAAAATGATAAAATCAAAATTGCTTTAACAGAGGAAAATGTAAGCAAAAATTGAATGTTCATCCTCAGGGGGACACATGTTTGTAGAACTCTGTTGCCATGGAAACCTTAATTTTAGTTTTATTTCCCTTTATTAAAGCAATTTTATTTTTTTATAAGTATTTACAAGTGGAGTTTTTATATTTTAACTATGTAATATATTAATTTTCAAAATTTATTTATACACTTATAGTATCATCATCAATAAATCTATGATCATGTTGAATAAAAAATAATTCCTGTTTATATTTACTTCATGTTTATCAATAACAGTAAGCTATTTAAATAATGATTTATTTATTATAAACATAATTCATTAAAAAGCTGATTTGTTAATTAAAATTTATCCATAAACAAATATTTACTCTGAAAATATTGTGATTTTATTCATTTATAACAACTGATCAGGAAAAGTATGGCATACTACCATCTGCTAAAAATAGTTTAATTTTTGATTCAAGAAAAAAAGAAAAGGAACAACTTTAAGCATTACTTAAACTGGAAAATTTATATACTAGGTAAGTATATTACTAATTATATTATCCAAATAGATTATTTTTAAAAATTATNATACTATAGTCCAGTGGTTCTAAAAGTTTGAAAGTTGCACATCTGTGTATAGAAGATATATTTTTGCAGGCTCCTGTTTTTAGCTGTTAGCAGTTACTCATTAATTAATAAACTACAATAATAAAAATCATTTGAGGCGTCTAATATTATTTTTTGACAGTGTTTGATTGCAATAATTCGAAAAATTTTGTTAAAATAACAGAACTAAAAGTTATTAAATTTAATAAAAAGAACCAACTTTTTTATTAAAATTAAAAAGTTGATTCTTTTTTGCAACATTTTAATAAATAATATACAGATTATGAAATTTCATTCAAAGCTTAATATTGCTTTAAATAATATTTTAAAATATTTGCTAAATAATAAATGTTCCTGCAGACTTCTGACAAGTATCTTGTGGATCTCAGGAGTCTGCAGACCACAGTTTCAGAACCACTGCTATAGTCTATTTGAAATAATTTATAACCAAGTAGACATTTGTCATTTTGCCATTTGATTCAATTAATATTATTTGAAGAGACATCAAAGTTAAATTTTTACATAAATTATTTTAATTATTTTTTGTTCTGCTATTTACATTTAAAAATGCATCTTAAATTTTTTTCTTGATTTTTATTTTAAAATTCTCACTTAATGTTCTTGTTAAAAAATAAGAAAAATGAAATGTAATCACCATAGAAATTATTTGTTATTTACTTTATTAAAACAAAAAGTCTAGCATATTTGGGTCATTTTAATAAAATAATATATTAAATCAGAAGCGAAATAATGAAGCTAAGCAATAGGATTATAAAAACATATCTATAACATATTTTAATACAGAGAAACATTATAGTGTGACAACACAAAATATATAAAGCTATGTAAGTAAAAACATGAATGATAAAACAAATAAAATAATCTTTTTAGGCTACACTTGGTTACATGATACATATAAAATTTTATTTTATATGTATCATGTAACCAAATGTAGCCTAAAAAGATTATTTTAAGATTATAACAGCTATTAATTCATAATAAAAAAATGTTTCCTTGTTTCATTTTATATATCAATATAAAGAGAAAATTCTAAAACCTTATATATCTTCAAAGTAAAAACTTAACATTGGTTTGATCCAAGATTACCTATGCTGTCTTAATTTTACGGCCTGGATGCTTTGCTATTAATTGGACTATGTCTATGAACACAGGTAGTTCTCTTGAAGTTCTACTAGGCTATCCTTCCATTCACCTCTTTATTTAGGCTTGAGGTGAGGAAAGCTTTTTATAGACTTAATATAAAAGTAAGCTTATTCTTAAACCATATTGTTTTGGTCAGCTGTCTCTGCTGAGATGATAAAAGGGAGACATCTCTTTGATAAATTCTGACAGTGTCTCAGTTTATTTTTGATAAATATTTTTCCAATATCTTATTTTGCCTTGTCATTTTCAGATGACTTCAAAACTAATAGTGGCACTAGAACTGGATTTGTGAAGAAATTTGGGAAAAGACTTCTATGTCTCATTGAGAAGTTTCCTACTGTGTTTCAAGCTAAGGTGCTAGCTATTATTTGATGTGTTTGTATTACTTTATGCAGATATCCTCTTAATATGACTATCTACATTGTCTGATGGTCAGGCTGCTTTGAAGACACTTCACTCTTATCAGTTTACTTTAGTACTTGTTTAGGACTGCTGCTTGCATCTCAATGAACTGGCTGCTTGCAATACAGTTTTTCTCTTGTTGGTATCAGGACAAGAGGGTATTGCTGGCAATGTAAGGGCTGATTTACTGGCCAAACAGGAAGCTTCATATCCATTTGTAGGGCCTAAACCAATTCTTAACATTTCTTATAACACTTTTTTTTAGAGCTGTCAAAGAATAAACTACCTTCAATCATTCTAAGCAGTGAACATTAACTCCCAATTTAAAAGGGAGCAAGAAATTTTGCCTAGCCAGCTCTCTGGACAAAGTAAAAATTTCTTGGCTTTTGACAGGAATCATGTTTACTTTTTGATTGGTATTGTAACTGGCTTTGGTCACTTCAAAAAAACTTAACATTAATCACAAACACAATAATAGTTAGTACTTTATTGCTTGCTATTCTTTCTTTTGATTGTACGTTCTTTGGAATTAAGCACAAAATCGCTACAGAGAACTTAACATACAGGAAAAAAGTTGATTTTATTTTCTATTTTTTATGAAAGGAAATGCATTTTCAGTCTTTATTATATATAATGATAAAACTATATACAAATTTACAGAATACATTTAATAGTTATTTCTATTTTACATATACATACAACTCATAAAAAAATACAAAAAATTTCCTAAAATATAACTAATGGTGACTATTGGAATAACTAAGTGTTAAAAATGTAGTGTCAAACCAATAAAACTGAAATAAAATAATAAATATGATAACATTTACAAGAACATAGAAAATTGTGAGAAAAAGGAAAACAACTCAAGGATGACATCATCAGAAGCTAGTACATGTCAACTTTCTGATCTGAGAGTGTGTCAACTTATGCTTTCTCAGAGTCGGCAGTGACACCTTTCCCATAACTTTCAGTCACCTCTAAGGTATTTGCTGCTTTGAATATGATGAAAAACGGCTGATTCCAGCCAGTTCTTCCAACTGTTCAAGTTACTGTGTCTGTGTGCCTTGCTGAATTAATGCTCTTCTGTGCCCTCTGATTCTTCATCATCCCTCTACTTGCTGCTTCTCTTCAGAACTGTTAACTGAAAGACTACATTCCAAAGATTCTTAACGAAGATTCTAGTTCTGATTTGTGAAGTACCAAAAATTTGTAATCTCTCTCTCTCTCTCTCCATGAAATGCAAATACTCTGTATAATGTATTGTACTAACTTTTGTGCCATCTAATAAATGTTTGTGTAGTAAATTGTTCAGTGACTCCTTTTTAATTGAATCTAGTCATTTCCTACACCATCCTCTTACCCCTAGTCTCACATACAAAATGCATGTAGAAAACATGTAGTAGGCATAACTACTTGGTGTCAGAATTAACACACCACCATCAGAGAATCTTACAGTTGTGTCAGAAGGAAAAGCCATAGTAGAATCATACAGTGGCCTGGATGTTACCTGGCAACCTCCACAAAATTAATGATTTCCAATTAGTGGGGAAAAAAATCAAAAATACAGAAAAGCTTATGTACAATCGTTAAAGTAATGCTTTATTAATGTGATCATGAGTTTGATAAAAAGTGCTACATGTTTGAATATTTCATTTGGAATATCTGAAGAGGTTAATAAAATAAATAAATATAATCTATATAGAATGGATTCAAAGAATAAAAGTATGTAAAGTATGAGGATCTGGGTTCTTATAATTGACAAAATTATTAAAACTATTTCATTTTCCTGATTCATAAAATTCTGACAGAATTAACAACAAAATCTTGTACTAGTTAATTTTTGCAACTTGGATTGTAAAGAAGGTTGAGTTGCACTAATTTCCAGACAACCTGAAGTATTTGTGTGTGTGTGTGTGTGTGTGTGTGTGTGTGTGTGTGTGTGTGTGACCTAGCTTCAAGTGATGTACCAATAGGATTTGATCTCTAAAGTCTAATCAACAAATGAAGAAAGGTCCAGTGAAGAAGATAAACCAAAGTTAAGGCACTTCATATTAAAGTCTGCAATCTGCAATAAGAGTCTGCAATGTGACTTTACCTCAAGGTCACATTGCACTCTTTTTTACTTGTGTGTGTGATCAACAAGTAAACATCACCAAGGGGACATCTCATAAGAGGAAGTAAAGATACACTGAGTGTAGTGTTAAGTTTTATATTTTTGCTAGTGCTTTCAACAAACTTCTGTTTATTGTAGCTCATTCATAACAGTTTTTTTTAATTTTAAATAATGTATGTTCCACTTATACTAGAACATTGTATTCTATTTTTAAAGTTTCATTTGCCTGATGACAATAAACATAAGTTCGTTAAAAGCGCTAGCGAAAATAAAAAACTGTTAATGCCATACTCAGTGTATCTTTACTTCCTCTTCTTATCTGATATTTGACGTGAAGATCAAACTATGTTCTGTTAGGAGACATCTCATCCCACGAGACTATTGCAAATACGAAAAATTCTAACTGAAATTTTAATTTAATACTGATAAAAGTTTCTTGTCATTTTGTGAGATATTGTATAAATAAGCCATCTTTCATTTGAAACTTGCACAATATCTTTCATTATCCATACCTGTTAAATATCCATCTAAGATGTACAAAATCAAAACAGAAACTGTTCTATTAATTTCAAGAGTCCTTTGACCTCAATATTTTATTTGGAAAGTATAAAAAGATCAAACTTAATTTTTTAAATCTTTCTATCATAGTGTTGTGATTATTGTGAATTCTCTTTGGGAAATTCATAATAATCACAATTTATAATATCAATTCCATGGAATAAAAATGCAAAGATTAATTGCTTGAACAAAAATTTCAATTACAATATATTTCATAATCATTTTAACATTTTAATCATATCATGTAACTTATTCATTTCATTCTTTTCACATCACACATTGGTTGGAAGTCTTTTTCTTTTGGATATTAAGCTTTCTAAAAAATTATTATATCTCATTAATATTTTTGTATATACATATATTTGTTACAATCAGGAAGTTGGCTTTCTAATAAACCCATACATGCTCCTACAGTTCTTTGCCAAAAGGCCCAATTGTTTCCTCTTTCCTCCAACTGTTTCTTAAATTTTTTCTAATGCTCTTTACTAGCATGGCCTCTTGCAGTGGACACAGTTTTTCATTCTTTTTAATCTAAAAATTAATATGGGATACATTGACAAAGTTATTTATAAGGATTAATTATTCTCTCTTTTTTTATCATTGATAATATAATTATATAATGCTTTATCAGCTATGCTCACTGTTCTGAGTCAGTATTTTCTATATAATTTTCTACCAAATTTGGTGTTATTAATGCTATTATTATTATTGCTAGATTAATACAGCATTAATTCTGATTTAAATGTTTATTTAAATATTTCTTGAAAAATATGAGTAAACTACCAAAAAATATCAAAAGATAAAAAGTAACTATCAAATGATTGACTAAAACTGAACTATAGGAAGCAATTCAAAAATGTTATGCTAATCCAATTTGCAATTGCCAACAACTTTTCATATTTATTGATGGTGGACTTATGATTTTTGAAGATCAGCAATTTAAATGTATTATCCAATATTTTCATCATTGACATTTTGCTTATATAAATTGATACCTATCTGATAAGTATTTTATTTTACATTTAATACAGAACAAAAATGAGATTTTACCTAATTTCAAAAAAGATGTCAGTGCATAATTAAACAGAGATAGTCTTTTGATATAAAAATATCTATTAACAAGCAAAAAGCAAGTACAATAAAACCTTGATTTAATGGACTAGTTTGGGTAAGGGTATATCCATTACAGCTGAAAATTTGGCTGGTTTTCTGAATGTGAATGTTAAAAAAATGACAAATTAATTAGTTTATCTGTTTTTATTTACGTATATACATTTGTGTAATTAAAATTAAGTATGTATGAGAAGTTTAATTTCACAGATAAGTTTCCTATATGCAGTGGTTGCTTTGAAAAATTTTAAAAAATTGCCAAGCATTTTACTGCTTCAAATTATTTATCATCACCAGCTTTACATACTAATTAATGCAGGTTGCTTTCGGAGTCTGGAAAGCAAAAGTAATATGCTAAGCTATCACTTAAAGATATGAATAATTTTTGAATAATTTTTTAATGAATAATTCTGAACAACACATTTGATCACAATGCTTAAACAGTATTTAACAGGTTCTATCATGTCAAAATTCATATGCTTTAGTCTACTGAACAAAGATCAAAGTAAAAAAGTAATTTCAAAATATTTCCCAAATTTTCTGTTGGTTGGTAAAAAAATCTCCAATGTGGAAACTCTGGGTGGGAAGCAAGAAACCTGTCTTTGGTTTTCAATGTCACTTTCTGCTTTCCTATTTAAACTTGCCATGTAGCATCATGATGTTGCTAGATATGTGGTGCAAGGGACTCCCATCATACAGGAGACTGACATTTTGCTGTTTTTCTTAAAGAGAGCTTTATGATTCAATTTCATGCTGAATATCATAATACACAAATGAGTTTTTATCACCACTGTAATAAAAATATTGCCAAGTGATAATTTTGGCACTTTGCAGCATGATCTCTGTATATGTATTATTGCTTATGTATTTGTTGTAATTTTGAGATTGTAATAAATGAGTATATGATCTGAATCAAAATGCATAAACAAATATTTTTTTTGGAAAATACACTTTATTTATTTGTTTAGTTAAATACAATTAATGTTCTTAAAGAAAACAAAATTTAAATTTGACAAAAACACACACAAAAATTTCCTATTTATTTGTCTTTGAATGATGATTTATGAAGTCAGTCCCATTGTGGCATGAAGTTAAGACTGGCAACTCTTGGATTAAAAAAAAATATGTAATTAAATTAACATATGACATAAAGACCAGAGATTTTGTCTGTTAAATTCAGGTTTTACTGTATTTTCAATGATGCTATTACCAGCTTCATCAGACAAATAAAATTCTATTTAGTATAGAAAACAAAATATACAAATTTAATTTGCAATGAAAAACAGATACCAAATTTGTTTTTAAGTGAAACAGATATTTTAATAAATAAATGTTCATAACATATAAAATAAAATTATAACATTAGGAACACACTACAATAATATAAATATTTGTTAAACCCTTCATCTACTTAAAACATAAAACCCATAAATCAGGTAGTTCTAGTTTGGGCCTGTTATTAGACAAGATATTAAGAGTTCTCAGATGAACAAACACATTTTGGTTCCTACAGTAGTGTAATGATGGCACATCTGACTTTACAGGCTCATAGTTGTATTCTAAAGTTATCCTAATAACTTTCATGGTGTATCTTCCATATGCAATAGCGTCCTTGTGCTCAATCAATCTACTGGTGAGCATTCTCTTTGTAGCACCATAAGCAAAAAGTTGCTAGTGTTGTGTTCAACTCTAATGGAGATCTTGTAGACACCTGATATCTCATGTACTGCAAATCGATCCCTGTCATTACACAGAAGCCTATGTAAAGACAGTAAAGGTACTTAACACCTTGTTTCTAGCAGTTTAATCACTAAGTACAAACATTTTCAGCCGTTTTGAATAGCCTTCTTCAGGTACAATAAGGTCAGTTGGAATGTTGGTTAGCAGATATTCAAATGACAACACTGTTTACAAAGGTTTCTTCTTACTAGTGATGCCATTGCTGATAACAAAATTTAGACGATATCGACATTGTTAATTTTCTTTTGATATTATAAACCAAGATGTGCAAACGACTATTGATGAGATAATTGCTAAAATTGCATAATAAAATTGAAAATAAAAACCAAGATAAGTAAAGAAAATGCTCTAAAGATTGCAACAGGTTTGATGACGATGGATTGGCCTATTTAGTTTAAGGGATTATCGAAGAGTGATTGCCATGCGGAGGAGAGCGAGTCTACATCTCTGCTGTTGATACAATTCCCCTTGAGGGATTTCGCAAAGATTTAAATTGTTTCAATCGTTCTAAGTTTGTTATTGTCAAGCATAGGTATAATAATCTTAGCCTCTTCCCATTTGGCCATTATATTTGGTTCACTTGCAAATTGGGCTAGGGTGGAATTAAACTTTTGTTTTATGTGTCGTATTTGTGCTCAGCTATCTTTTTTGTAAGTGATCTGTTGGTTGAGCCAATGTATGTTAATTTTTTGTTATGATTAAATCTGTTGTCCTCTAGCGGAACCAAGTAAATTCCCAGTCTTCTGGCTTTGCTGCATTTGTCGTTGATATTAACCAGAAGTTTATATATCGTAGGGTTGCATTTGTATGTAAGAGCAGCTTTGACCTTCTTGGTTATGATTTTAAATGCTTGGCTCATTCTAGGGTCAAAGTCAACTACAATGCATTTTCCTTGCTGTTTTAGAGATCTGGAATTAATCGCTTTCAGTTTCTAAGTGACTATGTATTTTTTGAGCAAGCTTATCTATTAATTTACCGTTGTAACTGTGGGCTAAGGCGATATGTTTGATGTGTTGAATTTCTTGTAGCGCGTCCTTAATGCTAGAGCAATGGGTAAAAGCTCTACGGATTAGAGCCCTGAAAGCAGATATTTTATAAGTAAATGGGTCATTTGAGGTTGAGGGGATGAAGAAAGATTGAAGATTAGGCTTATGGAATACCTTTGTGGCTATACAACCATGATTCAGGAATATATTGAGGTCAAGGAAATGGGCCATCTTATCATCCTGTTGGTCTAACTTTAACTTAAGTCCAAACGGGTTGTTATTCAAAATCTGCAGTACTCTATTTATATTTAGCTTGGATCTCCAAATAATAAGAATATCATCGACATAACGCGTGCAAATAATGATTTCTGTGTTGAAGGATTCTAGGACTTTGATATCTAATTTTCTAACAAGTAAATTCACAGAGGTCTCCAGATAGGGGGCTACCCATTGGAATCCCTCTTTTTTTTTTGAAGATAGATTTGTTGGTTGAAGGTAAAAAAAGAGGTGTAGCACATTAGATGGGCTAGTTCTGAAACCTGCTTGTGGTGTTTAGGCTTGGAAGAGGAAATCTCTAAGGGCACAGAAGCAAGGTTCCAATATAATGGAAGGGTACATAGCTTCAAAATCTAGAACTGTAATAAATTCTTATCTGTAAGAGCAATATTTTATAATTTAGTGATGAGTTCACAAGTGTTTGAAACAGTGTAGCTATATTCTTTCAAATGGTTTCTGAGGAGCTCATGTAAACCCTTCTCAATGGGTAGCATTGGGAATCTTGATTTGTCCACAATCGGCATATTTGTTTGCCCAGTTTATGGGTTTTAGCATAGCCAAAATATATTCTGGTAAACACATTGACATCATGAACACAACACCAACAAATGTTATGCCCTTTGTTGAACAGAGATTGACACAGTTTCATATGTTGTACATTGACAATTGGTACACCAATGTTGACTTGGCTGAGAAGTTATTAGAAAAGATACACATTTAATTGTAATGATTAGAAAAAAATAGGAAGAATATACCAAAAGACATAATAAATGCAAAATTGAAGGCAAGAGTTCAAAGCTCAAGAAAGTGAGAAAGGTATAAATATCATGGAGTGGAAGGATAAACAGGAGATTTTTATTATTATTGTGAGGTAGCAGGGGCCACAGGGATGATCCCTAATGACCACTTAATCTGCATGGGTTGATAAAACCCGCTCTTGGATTGTCAGATGGCTTAGGAGGGCAAATCGAGTGGGAGGGGTAGTGAGGTCATGACGAGGTGTCCGAATAACTAAGCAGGTTGAACAATAACAACACATTTAATAAACAACTAAGAGATTATACATATCAAAGGAAAAAGCCTAAATGACACATGTATAAATAATGAAAGGTTTCTATTCTATATCTACGTTCTATCCTAAACTAAAGAATGAGAGAGGCCTCTCTAGAGGGACATGTTGGAGAGAGAGAAATTTTGGTCCAGGGATTACCTCACACGATTCGATCTCGTTGTATAGGGCGTTGGTAGGATGCACTGGGAACGGAGGTTCCTAATCGTAGTTTCCCGTGGATGGCTATATGGAGCGATGGACAGTATGGTGGTATGGAGCTGGTGTCTCTTGAAGTCCGCTTGGCTATGTCCGATGTGGATGTACGCTCTGTTGATCTCTGACTGTAGAGGTCTGCACGGAGACGTCCGCTGAGGGTGGCTTCCTGGCGGTGCCCTCTTCAGCTGTCCGCAGAGGATGTTGATTTGGCCGGGTCCTCTTCGGCAGTCTGCCCGGAGGTACAAGTTCGACCCCTTTTTATACTTAATTTGGAGGGGGAATCATGGGGGAAGAAAATCTGATGCAATCGCCAGCTTGACTTGCATATAGCTGTGTTTATGTTATCGTCATCCTTTCCTTCCAATAATTGACATATTACCATCATAAATTTGTCAAACTCCCTGATTTATTGACTTGAGGTGACTCATGTCAGATGACGTCTCACCCCCTTTGAAAAAATCATTGCCTTATTTGGTCATTTAGATTGACTTTCTCATTGGTTCACTTGGACTTAGAGGGGAGTACAGGATCTTGTTTTAGCCTTGTCGGTGACCTTTTGTTTACTCTCTAGACAGTAACAGCTGGTTGTCACCGTTAATTGGCTACTTATCTGCACCTTATATTTACGTTAGACTTGAATGATCCCCTGGTGTGAGAGGCGTCCTTCTTCAGACGATTAAACTCACCTTCGATGTGATGCAGTACACTGAGGGGTCAAAATGTCTCCTCTTTACTTCACGAGAAGGGAAAAGAAAAAGGAAATAATGATAAAAATAAACTATACCAACGTGTGAAAATTTACACTTGAGTCCGAATTCTCACACTATCTGTCAAATATTCAACAAGATTTGTGAAGACTACTAACAGGAGAGGCAAAGAAAAGTACATACCACAGATAATTAGTGATTACAATCAGGCAAAGGCTGCTATTGATTTGTCAGACTAAATGACTAAGCAGTCCATATATACTCATTACCATTGAGAAAGACCATAAAATGGTACCAGAAATTAGCTATTGAATTACTACTGAATATTGCACTTGTAAATGCAATAATAGATACTTCATAAATCAGCAATCAATATAAAAATATCTGTGGTTCAATTCAGGAAAGCAATTGTTCAGTATCTTTGCAATGAAACAAGTCAAGCATAAACAACTTCTGCTTTGAGACCAAGACTGTTTAAACATGAACTCAAGCTCAATAAAGATCCAGTCAAGAAGAAAAAATGGTGCTAAAGTTGTTAAAAAGCTCATGTTGCAAGTTATGATAGTATTTAGAAAATATGGTAAAAATAAAACTATAAAAGTGGAAACTTATTGCCCTGAATGCAATTCTCAGCCACACTATTGTTTGCATGTTTCAATACAGAACATTGTTAATTGTTATTGATTTTAATTTATCTTCTTTTATTATTTTTATTTCTAAAAGTCTTAAAATCGGTATAATTCTCATTTTTATAATCAATATAAAAACGTTTTACAATTTCTAAATGTGAATTTTTTTGCCACCATATTCATTACCATACTTCCCAATCATAAGCCTATCTTTAGTTAGTTTGAAAGAATATTCTCAGGCCAATTCGCAGTAACATGAGATAGTAACATGCCAATATTTTTGGTATTTCTATACCAATTCTATACAAATAAAATTTGGTATTTTTGTGTAGAATGTTTTGACCTGAAGCAAATCCCAATTAGGATCAAAAGTGATTGTCAAAATATATTAAAAATATATTTGCTGGTTTAATTATAAAGGTTTGTTGGTGTTAAGTACTGTTTTGAATGGTCTTCTTCAGGTACAATAAGGTCGGTTAGCAGATATTCAAATGACGTCACTGTTTACAAAGGTTTCTTCTTACTAGTGACGTTATTGCTGATAACAAAGTTTAGACGATATTGACATCGTTAATTTTCTTTTGATATTATATATCAATAAAAACTTTTTACAATTTCAGTCATTTAGTCTGACAAATCAATAGCAGCCTTTGCTTGATTGCAATCACTAATTATTTGTGGTATGTACTTTTCTTTGCCTCTCCTGTTAGTAGTCTTCACAAATCTTGTTGAATATTTGACAGATAATAATAAAACCTCCAGTTTATCCTTCCATTCCATGATATTTATACCTTTCTTACTTTCTTGAGCCTTGAACTCGTCTTCAATTTTGCTATTACCATGTCTTTTGGTATATTCTACCTATTTTTTTTCTAATCATTACAACTAAGTGTGTATCTTTTCTAATAACTTCTCAGCCAAGTCAACACTGGTGTACCAATTGTCAATGTACAACATATGAAACTGTGTCAATCTCTGTTCAACAAAGAGCATAACATTTGTTGGTGTTGTGTTCATGATGTCAAAGTGTTTACCAGCATATATTTCTAGCTTATATGTATAGCCAGGAATACTACATAATTTGAAAACCTTTGTGCTGTATTTGTGTCTTTTCTGTTTGTTGCATTGTCTGAATATTATTCATCCTCAAAATAGCACCATACTCTCATCAACAGAGATAGACTCATTGAGAGTATAATACAGTAATTTGTCTTTACAGTATTTACTAATTTTCTTATCTTATTTAGGTGATCACTTTTATTAGCTTCTTTGCTATTTATAAAATGAAGCATTCATAACATTTTGAATCTATTTCTACTCATTTTACTTTTAGCAAGTTGTTAACCAAACATTGAGTCTTTCAACCAATAGTTGCCCACTTTAGATAATTTCACTAGACCCATATATAAAACCATGCCAAAAAATGGTTTTATCTCATTTTTATCCGTCTGTTTCCAATCACATAAGCAAGATTGTCTTTTAAGTGTTGTATTCTGAATTACTTGTTCAGCACACAAATTTGTCTGACAAAGTTGTAATCTCAGAAATTTTTCAAAGCACAAGCAGTGCATAAAAATCTTCAGGCTTTGAATTGCACATAGAGTCTCAAACTAAAAGGTTTTGTACCTGGTCATTTCAGTGTATGGAGTTACACTCTGCTGGCAGCCCTTAGGATTCAACCACTTTATTGAGAATGAAGTATCTTGATGTGGTTGACTGTATGATCTCATTGTCACTCTCAGTATCAGATAAAATTCAGTAATGTTTCTTACTTTGCTCTTGAACAATGAATCATTGCTCTTAGACAATGACCTCCATTTTCTACTATATTGTGATTCAATTTCCTCTAATTGGGAAGATTTGCATTGGCATGATTCAAAATCCATTCTGGTTTAGTTTATGCACTGTTAAATGTATTATGCAACCATATTGACATATGACCTTCACAATGAAAGTGATGTCATGTGACTAATTCAATTTCAAACAAATAACAGTAAATTACACAAAACATAACCACCTGCACAATTGTTCACTGGCACCATGACAGACATGTATCAATGCTCAAAATTGTGGAGTTAAACTCATTTCATATTTTGTGTTCTTTTCCATTATTTTTCTAAGGACTTAAGAACTCTAGTTTTAAACATTGTTCTATGGTTGTTTGATAAAACAGCTACAAATTCAGAGGATAATTCTGCTTTTGATCTGATGAGATGTTAATCTTCTAAAAGAACATTTTATTGGTATTAAAGACTGACTTCTTTAAAGCTATAATGTATGATGAAGTATAAAATATGAGTCACTTTTAAATAGAGATGATATCTCAATTAAAATGCAATACATTTAGGCATACACCAAAATAATTCAATGGGAGTAAAAAATTGTTTTCGGTGTTAAAAGAGATGAAATAAAGAAAAGATGAAATAAAGAAAATAAAGAGATGAAGATAGATGAGATAAAGAAAGATGAGATAAAGAAAAGATGAGATAAAGAAAATAAAAAGATGAGATAAAGAAAATAAAAAGATGAAATAAAGAAAATAAAGAGATGAAATAATAAAGAGATGAAATAAAGAAAATAAAGGAAAGACTAACTACTGCACTGGCTCGTTATGCTACGGATCCAGACATCGATCCAAGATTTAACGAAGCTAGGATCATCCACACCATACCTCATACCTCATCTAAGATGGATCGAAGTGATTTATATATATAAAACGGCCCATGACAACAAGTGTATTAACTGTAAGGATGAATTGTCTCTATCCCTAGCGTGGCAATCGCTTATATATAACGAAAATATTCTATATAAATAGAAGCTTTTACATCGGAAGAATACGCATGCCTATGGATGACGACAGCTGCGGAATTCATGGATTTTGTTGATCGAATCTCTCTCAAATTTTGTATTCCATCGAATGATTTTTTACGTATTTGTGTTTTTTCACCTGAGGAAGAACCGTAGTTAGGTTCGAAAACATTTGTGGGAACTTTTTTCTTGATTTTATTTAATATCACAGCATAAAGGTTTGTAGTTGTTTAATTTTGAAATAAAGAAAACATTAAGCTTAATATTTTCTGTATTTCATCTCCTTTACACACCAAAAACACAGTTTTTACTCCTGTTGTCATTTAATAGTAGAATGTTATAAAAAAGCAACAGAGGTCGCTTTAAAAAATGTCGATTGAGAAAGGTTTGGAGTTGTTGAGATATTTACCATGTGTTTGTATAACAAATTTGAAATATGGTCCTCATCCATTTGTAAAGCAAAAATACTGTCGAGGACAGCATGGTGGAAAAACTCATGGTTATAGTCAGAAAGGATCATATATCAGAGACAGAATTTTCCTAGACTTGGATTTGAAGGAGATAGAATGCTTCCTTTCTACTTGAGAATTCCAATAGAAAATTATTATAAAAAATCATGTAAGCAGACCATATCCTCCACTTTCTTTGACCACACTTCAGTTAATGTTGAATACAAATCGTATTAATTTATCTAAACCTATTGATTTAATTACTCTTTGTAATACAAATATGTATCATATGCATCCTAAATATCATCACTATGGGTCCATTTGACAGATGAGAGAATGGATGATTTCTCACATAAAATTAATATAGAAGTGCAACATGTTACAGAACCAGTTATTGCTACAATAGAAAGAAATGGTGTTATCACAACAGCATATATTATATGGAAAGTCTTGTTGCTATGGTGAATCCTCTGAAGTTTTTTAGTAGAGGCATACCCATAGCAAAAAGAAAATTACCTCCTAATGATGCTATAAATTATTATACAGATCCTAAATTTAGAGGTTATCTTGCTGATCCAGAAAAAATTGCAGAGGAAAGGTTTATTCTTTCACAGAAATATGGTTATAAATTGCCTGATATCGCCAAAGATTCTCAGTATGAAATACTGACATTTCATAAATATTTTGAAGTTTTGGAACCAAGATGGGTTGTGAATTTAACAGATAAGACCATTTTAAGGCCAAAAGATAAAGATTTACAAGAATTCTATTCAACATTACCATAATTTATAAGATATGGCAAAAATATAAATTTTAGAATGTAATTGCAAAATTTATCTGATAAAAACTTTATTAAAATATGTATATGAAATACAGAAAATATTAAGCTTAATGTTTTCTTTATTTCATCTCCTTTACACACCAAAAACACAGTTTTTATTCCTGCTGTCATTTAATAGTAGAATTCTATTTTTTTAAATCAAACATTTAAGAATATATATTTTAAATATACAGTGGTGTCTCGTATAACATACTTAATCCATTCCAGGTGCACATCCATTAAGTGAAAAGTCTGTTATACGAAACGCATTTTCCCATAGAAATACATGTTAAAACATATAATTTGTTCCGCAGCATAAAATAACCGTACTGTACTATAAAAAAAATGAAAATGGAGCAGTCACCAATTATGCCGGGTAGTCAGATGTTGTGAGGAGGAGGTGGAGGAACACTTTCTTTACACATTCATACAGATACAGACTTTTTACACATTGCAGCCGGTCTCTTTTTATTGTTTTTAATCGTAGTCAGATTCAGGAGAGGCTACCAGAGCTTGTAGGGTCATCTCCTCTTGTTCCATCCTTTGTTTTTTGGCAGCTGGCTTCTTGAAAAACATGTCCAAGGTGGTCTGTTTCTCTCTATTCTTCAACACCTGTCGGAAATGACGGGCAAGGGTGTCATTGTTGAAATCATTGACCCTGTTGGCCTCAGCTCTGTTTGGATAATGAGTGTTGGTAACTCCTGAACCTCACCCCATTTGACAAGGAACTTTTTGTCAACTTTCACTCCTTCTGATGATGTCTTGCTTTGTTTCAATTCAAATCACCTTTCTGTTTATTTAGAAGCCATGATTTTCACAACACTTGAATAAATGTAAATAACTTGCACTGAGGTGATGTACATAATAAACAAGGGAGCAAGCCGAATCTCAACGGGAGCTCTGTACTTCAGATATACTAATAATATATTTTAATAATACTAATATATTATAAAAATAGCAGATTGTCATTGGCAATGGCAAAAGAGTGGAAACATCATTCGTACTTGTTCGCAGAAAGACCATTGTTCGGCTCATGTAACTGCTGAACGGAAAGTCCGCTGTTCGAAGCCAGTCCGTTGCTTGAGTCACATAACGGTCAAACAGAAAATCCATTGTTTGCAGCGTCCATTATTCGAGGCGTACATTATAAGAGGCACCACTGTATTTAAATTTATATTTTGAAAAAGGAAATTTACACAGTCACATTTTGGTTTTTGAACATGACTCATTCCTAAAAGTTGTTCTAAAACAAACAAATTTTCCCATAAGAAACAATATAAAATAAATGAATCCATTCTGGATCCCCAAAATAAAATTTTTTTTTTTTACTTTTTGCCTGTAATTCATGCTAGAAATGTCTACAAATGCAATATAATATTGTATATAATACAATACTGTAGTATATATAATAAACTTTAGTTATTTAATTTGTCTTGCACCTTTAAAGACAAATTCTTGAATGCCATTTATATTATGTGAATGACAATTAATGCAGTTTTTATTAATTTGATTTAAATTTAACTGTAGTGCATAGTGAAAAACAAAAGTAGTATACTTCCCATATGAACATTGCAATCTAATTTAAATATGGATGACAAATGTGCCTGTGTCATTTAACATCGATGATTTGTGTCATGATGTTGAATGACACAGGCACCACTCTCATGATCTCACATGATCTCAGCACCACTAACTTCTGAATCAGTAGTCCTATTGCTGATTGATCAGACTGTGGACTTTCTTTAACATAGAGTCAACTCTGTATGCTTCCTATGTCTTTCTAATCTGTGGTTGGTTCTTGCCAAGTAGCTTGTTCGGTAACCAAGTTATCACATAGCAACAAAAACAAATATGAGTTCAAAATTTTGTTTGTGAACTGATCTGTTTGAAAAGAGTCATTTATAAACCAAGGTTTGACTGTATTTTAATTTAATTTTATTCTAATCATTCTATCCTATTGAATGTATATAGTTTATTTGCTGAGGATGATCATGATGGGTATGAAAACATTTCATTCATAAAAGTTTTCTTGAAAAAAAATAATAATAGTAATACAGATTACTGGCTAATAGTGATAAAACTTCTAAATCAATAACAAAAAAATAGCAAAACAACACACGCTTGAAAAGCAAATGTTTTGGTCCATTTTTAAAAGACATCGTCAGGCTGCTGTTTCAATATGGAATTGCACAATTTTTGAGATCATAAATTCTACATTGCTACAGCTGATTGCAGGATATATGACTGCTGTTGATGGATGGTAACATTGTATATAATCTTACAGGAAATTATAAAATTTGTGTTGAATGATAACACAATCCCAAATCTGTGAGAAATATATATCTTCCTTAACACATCAGATATCTTGAGTTGATGGAAATTTACAAGATAGACTTAAGAAAACAAGCCATTAACTATTAGGAAAATAACACAATCCTGAATCCATATCCATCCAACATAAATCTTACAATCCTTGCAAGATTATATATACATTTCCACCTATCAGTGGTGGTTATGTATCCTACAACCAGTGCAGCAACATAGAATTTATGATCTATTCAAAAATCATGTGATTCTATATTAGATCATCATTCTGATGATATTCTCTTAAAAATGGATGAAAACATTTGCTTTTCAAGTGAATGTTTGTTTTTCTGGTTTTTTGGTTATTGAGTTAGAAGTTTAATAAAACTTATCTTCTTGAATTAAGCAGTTCTGTTATATATCTACTTGTATTCATATAAAAATTAAAGGACAAAAAATATTTAAAATAGAGCTATTATCTATTGATAATCTTAACTGCATAATTTGGATTGATCACTGAAATATCTAAAAGTACTATAAAAAATTATGCTTAGAAACAAGATTTAAATCTACAAACTGAGGGAGAAATAATGCCATCTAACTGCTTCAAGCAGATTCCATCCATATGTAAAAAATTTATAACTGAAGCACTGTACAAATATAGTTTATCATCATTAACAACTGTTTCATTTTGAGTAGGCAACAATTTCTTTTTAAAACACTCAAAACTAATGTTTACTAATGTTCTCATTCATTTTTAAAACTATCATCATCAGGCATTGTTTTACAAAAATCAAACAGAACATCTTTAATACATCAGAACATAAAATATAAATATAACACTCACCAAATAAATTTTTTTTTTTTTTTTTTTTGTTGACATAGTGATGATTCTAGTCTAAATGTAGAATTTTTGTAAAGGTATTGTGTGCAAATTTGTATATGTATTAACCACATGCCACTAGTGACTATTTCTATTTACAGTTCAATTTTAGTTTTAAAAAATTGGCTATTTGGTGGCTACTTTCAAGTTAGTGACATTCTCATTGTGGCATTTTTCAGTGGCACCTTGGAAAAAGGGTTATATTCTTCGTTAATAAGTGGAATTATTGCTACTATTTAGTGTTGTCAGTGCAGAATGATAATTTATTTGATCATAATGTTAAGTTATAGAGGTAAAACTTAGATTACATGTTGTCATATCATTCAAATAAAAAAATAAGTTTTATCGAATATCAAGTTATCAAAAGTCAAGTTTCTGGGACTCTACTGTACTATCTAAGTTAATGTGTCTACTATATTTATACAAATACTTAAGTACAGTATGTATTTTCAGACTGAGGAAAGGCACTAAGTGTTTGTTTAAATATAGTAAAGGCGTTAACTTAGATAGCATACTCTGACTTCATTTAGCAATGTGGCTTGTAGTTACACTTAATGTATATTTTATTTTTTATGCATTTTTTTCTTGTGACATTCTTGATGCTTTTATTTTTATCTTATTTTATTTGTATTTTTGTCACGATCTTGTACTAAATTAGAGTTAATTCAAATTCCATACATTTCATTCTACATTATATTCTATTCTTTTTTATTTTTTCGTTGTATCCTGAAAATGGCTGCTTAGACAGCTAAGAACATTAGATTAATAAATAATTTTGCTGGTAAAGGTTTAAGAGTGATTTAATGATATATCAAATACCGGTTTGTGAAACAAATTGATTTTTTTTTATTAGTCACTGGAAAACCAGTTTAAATTGACATAGGTTGTATTTAAAGCAAAGTTATTAAATCATAATTTGTTAGGCTGTCAACTTACCTGTAGTAAAAAAGCATTAACATACAGTAGGTAGCCAGGATGCAATGAATGTGTCAACTTATATGGTAGTGTTGAGTTACCTGAAATAAATTTACATTTTTGTCTAGGGAACTTGTCAAGGAACTCAGAAAACAGTTGAC
Organism: Centruroides sculpturatus; assembly: GCF_000671375.1. Taxonomy (NCBI): domain Eukaryota; kingdom Metazoa; phylum Arthropoda; class Arachnida; order Scorpiones; family Buthidae; genus Centruroides; species Centruroides sculpturatus. Next base: position 821,984 of record NW_019384336.1, on the reverse strand, counting down.
TTAATTGAAGTATTGACTTATTATAAATTATCGGTATATCTATATATATATATAAATGGACATGTATGTCCCTATATCTCACTTTTTCGCCAAAACTACACATCGCACGTGAATGGTGTTGTATGTGGTGGGGTAGCCCCAAGTCTCCATTCGTGCATAGGGGTGGTTGCGTCTTGATAGCTATAAGGGTGCGGGAGATATGAGGCTAAAAGTAGTTGAAAGTGGCTTTCTATTTCGAATGTTTTGTTCGA
>NW_019384336.1:804156-817878 GCF_000671375.1 Centruroides sculpturatus | reverse complement strand
GAGTGTTTCCTCAGAAAATACTGTACTGTACTTGTATGTATTGTTTACTTGAGAATACAACAGAGAATAAACTGCCCAAATACCCTTAAACAAAGGAAAAGTACGTCTTTTATGAAGGCATAGAGCCTTTACTACATGAAAATGAAAATTAATGAATACACTGTACAGTAATTTACCTGATAAGACAGACCTCAGAAAAATACTTTATGAGGCATAAAGCTGTCTTTATCATAAAAATTAATTAACTAAGGATTTTTTTGCCCTGCCAGGATGTAGCCGAGTTATCCGGAGTGCCGGGTTATCAAGTGCCGAGTTTTCAAGGCTCTACTGTATTACTTTTTCTTATACAAATATACACAACAAATGAAACCCAATATTAAGCAAATATACATCCAAAACTGCCGTAAATGATCTCACTAAATTTGGATATAATTATAATATTTAATTAATTTATAAATTAATTAAATATTATAATTATTAATTTTAATATGAGATGGCACCTAACACATCACTCTAGTGCCAAATTCATTTCTAATTTATAATCATTATACCCAAATTTAGCCCGATCATTTATGGCAGTTGTGGGTGTATATTTACTTTTTCTTATTTGATTTTGTTTTGAATTTTAAATGGTAATAATTCTNCAATGGGCAGAAAAATGGCATCAAAACAAATTAAGATGGACAAGTTTTTAATGAATTGTGAAGTCAAATGAAATGCTAACAAGCACTTGTACTTTACTTTGCCTCTTTTTGTTCAATACCGTTTTCTTTCCATCATTTTTGTTGTACACATTTATGACATAAATGTATGATCTTGCAACATATATGGTTCTTTAGAATAAAGGATAGAGATCTCAAGAGACTGAATAATTTCAACTAATTTCCTACAAGTATTTCTTACTTGTAGGAAGTTAAAAAATGGAAATGCTTTTCTAATAAGTGATATTTTCCTGATGTGCAAGAAATTCATTGTTTGCAATATAACAGATACTTGGAATGATGAATGATTTTTGGCAGCCAAAGTGATCTGTTAAAATGAGATTCTACTGTATAAGTATAACAATATTCAGCTCATCAAAAGTATAAAATATAAAAAAATTACATGTTATTACTGCTAGACATACATAATAATTTTGTATTAGAGTCATATTCTGAATTATTAAATTTATTAATTTCAAATTTATTACAACAAAATTAATTTATTTAAACCTTGTTTACATACTAAATAATTCAGTAAAATACTTTTTCAATACCCAACTTTTTTAATATGTATTTGATTCTGAATGTAATTATTATTCAATAATTTGATTTCACTTTATTTTCATTGACAACCACAAAAATCTAAGATTCACAAAACGATTAATAGATACTATGGATTACATTTCATTAAGTGACTAATTATTTTATATGTATAATAAAAACAGTTTAATATATCAAATGAGTCCATTTAAAATAATATATCTTCATAAACCTACCTTAGAGTATCTGACTAGTGTAATTAGTATTATTATTTTCCAGTATGAGAAAATACATGTTTAATCCTTACTGCAAGCCATACTTTTTCTAATTTTTTTATTAAATCAATATATATTAAATTGATGACTGAATGATTAATTTAATAAGCATCTAGTGATCAGCAAATTCAACTTGTTACTGATAATATTAACTTTACGAAAAGTTAAAAAACTTGCCCATCTTCGTTTGCTTTGATGACACGTTTCTGGACTTTTTTTCATGGCATTGTCACAGTACGAAATGTTACTGTTATGCAAACACTATTTCATGGTGTGATATTCCTAAACATGTGTCTGCAACAAAGGTGATTTTTTGGTAAATTGACTTTTTTTTGATAATTTGACTTTTTTGATAAATTGCAATAGCATATTGCACACACGTGCATATCTGGAAGTGTTAAGCTGGAAGTAGTTTCCCTCCATTAATCAACATGCTAAGGAGGGAACTAATGTGCGACTGCAATGTTAGCAATGAGAACCGTGACAATTATGTGCTTAGTTTGCACAGTGTGCAATGTATTTTTTTAAATTTAGTATCTAGAGACATCAATCATTAATTAAAGGTTGAAAAAATATGTTGTTTACCGAAGATGGAGCTAGAAAAAAAATCTGCTATTCAGAGTTACATTGATTTGGCAGGACCTAGAGAAAAAAATCCATTGTACTGTGATTTGTTAAAACAAGATTCTACTGTATTTTGTAAAATTACATTTAAAAAATCATAAAAGAAAAAATGTATGCATCAAAAAAGTGACTCTTGTCATTTTTTTGATAAATTGCAATAACTGACTTCATACTAAATGTAATACAAATTACAATAATATAATTCAGTAATAGACTAACATAAAACTTTGCAAATTAATTGACATAAAAATATATACTTACATAATAATTAACTTGATATGATGAATTGTCTTCTACAGAGTGGCTTTCAAACTTCTTGAATTTATTTATATAACTTGATTTTGAAGTTATTTCATACAAAAAAGCATTTTCCTTGAAAAAAGTTCAGTACTATATATTTATAAACTTCTCAAACATACTACTATGATATTTATTGACATAGTAGTATCATCAAAAACTCTGTAAATAAACAGTACTGAAAAATTATTTTGGGATATGGATTGACTAATTCCACTTCAAATTTTTCTTATGAGAATATTTAATATGTTCTACTATGTAAATATTTCTTGATTTATAATATAGTTATGATTAATAATATGACTAATGTTATTATTGAAACTTAAAAATATATTTTCATAGTAGCCTATATATCCAGAAGTCACTTAGGGTGCGTTTACTTCTGAGTTAGCAGTGCTAATTCTGATAACCGGATGTGACGTCATTAGCACGTGTATTCGTGCTTGCTTGTCGAATTCGAAAGTGAACACATACGCTAACAAGAAATATGGCGGTTTCCAGCCATATTTCTTGTTAGCGTATGTGTTCACTTTCGAATTCGACAAGCAAGCACGAATACACGTGCTAATGACGTCACATCCGGTTATCAGAATTAGCACTGCTAACTCAGAAGTAAATGCACCCTTACTTTACATGTAAGTAAAAAAAGCATTGCCTAGGGCCTCACAAATTTGGAATGTTTTGGTATTTAAATCATCAGATTAATAATTATTGGAAATATAAATGTGTTTTAATGTCTGTTTTTATATTAAAAATGTTCCTATTATTATAGACCAAAGTATATCTATCCTCTATCATCATTGCTGTTTTAATGAGTCTCAGAAATAAATTTTGCCCATGACCTTGCAAATCTAGGGCCACCTTTGTATATCAACTGTTCTCACTTAGTCATTTTTTCATTTTTAAAATCTGAAATATAGTCTATTTAAATACAGCATTTGTTTGTTACACAAAATTATAATTAAATACCTTAAAAATTGCTGTAAGTCAGTAATGTCATAAAATAAAGGGCTTTTATTATTTAAATTATATTTCAATATTTTACAATTAGCTTAATTTTATGTTTTAAAAAGTAAATGTAATTAGAATATTCAATTCTATTATCTAAATATATAAAATTACTTGTCCTGACTGACTGACTTAGTCACTGATTCATCATCGCCCAGAGCAAACCACTGAACCTAAACAAGTGAAATTTGGTACACAGTTAGGGTACATCATGAAACGCACACTAAGAAGGGATTTTCTGAAATTCCCCAGCGGGGGAGAGGGAAAGCATTAAGGCTTAACTGGAAGAACAACTTTTACTGTAATATTTTAGATGCGATTTTTTGTTTTTTGTTTATTGCATATTGGTTCGATTATAGAATGATTGTATATGTTCCAGAAAATTCATCAAATTAAAAACAGTTTGTTTGATTCTCGGCAATTCTCATCGGTAAGTGTTATATAACAATTATTATGATTATTGAAATACTGAATATAAATGGGGTTTGCTTGCAAAACCTCCACGGGCAAAGTCACAGGTAACAGCTAGTCATGAATATTTCTGGAGGAAGNAATTCTCATACCTTCAGATATTCAACAACTGTAACTTGATTTTTATTAGCTTCAAAATTTTTAATAAGATTATAAACTTTCTGACGTATGAAACAAGTTATAACTATTTAATGTAGAAGATATGGTTGCTGTATGTTGAAATTCTGTGTGTAGCGTCCTTGTAATCCAGAGAAAAGATGACCAAACAGCAAAAAAATGCTGTTTGCTGTTTGGTTGTCTACCAAGAACCTTTTCTCTGGATTACAAGGATGCTACACACAGAAAATTATAACTAATTGAAATTAATTCTCATTTAGACTCCTATGAATCATGTTTGATTACACAATGGATTTCTCAGAATAATGGATTTTTTCCCAGGTCACGCCAAATCAATGTAATTTTAGCTCCTTTTAATGGACCTGTAACTCAAAATAATGGATTTTTTCTAGCCCCCAACTACTGAAAACATTGCATTGTTTTTAACATTTAATTAATATTTGAGTGTTTCTCAGTACTGAATTAAAAAAATATATTGCATATAGAGTAAAATACACACACAATTGTCACAGTTTACATTGCTAGCTTTGTAGCTGCATGTCAATGTCCTCCTGTAGTGCACTGATTAATAATGGGAAGCTACTTTTGATTGTTGTACTCAATGGGCAGAAAAATGGCATCAAAACAAATTAAGATGGACAAGTTTTTAATGAATTGTGAAGTCAAATGAAATGCTAACAAGCACTTGTACTTTACTTTGCCTCTTTTTGTTCAATACCGTTTTCTTTCCATCATTTTTGTTGTACACATTTATGACATAAATGTATGATCTTGCAACATATATGGTTCTTTAGAATAAAGGATAGAGATCTCAAGAGACTGAATAATTTCAACTAATTTCCTACAAGTATTTCTTACTTGTAGGAAGTTAAAAAATGGAAATGCTTTTCTAATAAGTGATATTTTCCTGATGTGCAAGAAATTCATTGTTTGCAATATAACAGATACTTGGAATGATGAATGATTTTTGGCAGCCAAAGTGATCTGTTAAAATGAGATTCTACTGTATAAGTATAACAATATTCAGCTCATCAAAAGTATAAAATATAAAAAAATTACATGTTATTACTGCTAGACATACATAATAATTTTGTATTAGAGTCATATTCTGAATTATTAAATTTATTAAACTGACACTATTTAAAGCCTTGTGTAGCTTGACCTAACAACCGGAATGATATCAAATATGTTGCAGAAACTAATAAAGATATGGAAAGAAGGTTTCTGAAAAAACTGTAGTTACAAAAGTCACCAATAGGGGAAAATGTGATGTTGTGTAATGTAAAAATGTATTACAATGGGCAGATAAATGAATAACAAAGATAAAAGTAAACTCAAACATCACCTTTTATTCTGCACATTCACTTCTTCATGTGGAATTGGATCAGTTTCAATGTAGCTACAGTTCTTCAGAACCAGGAATTGCATCCTATGTACAACAATCTCTAAAGTCAACATAACAATATTCATTATCATAGACTGTAATGAACCTGAGGGAAGTAGATATGGTGAATAAAAGGCAATGTTTCAGTTCACTTTCATCTGTATTATTCATTTATGAGTCCATTGTAATGTTTTTTACATTGCACAGCATGACATTTTTCTCTATTGACTTCTATAACTATAATTTTTTTTCAGAATTCTTCTTCATTACTTTCCCCACCAAATTTGATACCATTCTAGTCATTAGAATGAACTAAGAGGCTTTAAATAATGGCAATTTAATTATATCTACCTTGTATTATAATTTTGTAAATGAAATGAGCAATTATTTATTGTGACACTGTCACAATGCCGGGCTGCAATTTTTAATTTATTTGATTTAAAATATATGCTCTCCACCTCAAATCAGTAGTATCTTGCCCCTGCACATCATACTTTTCCTGTTAGCAATACAGTTGTGCTGGTCATCTAACTAACTCCTTTTGGGAGAAACTTTTTGAATTGAAATAACATGACTTCTGGTTTGCATCAGAAGTTCATATACAGTTGATTGTCCGGACCTCCTGCCCCTGAACTTTCCACATCTGGTCTCCCCTTTCATCTATCTAACTCCATTTTCAAGATTAAGGCAGGACAGACTGACAGATGGATGACAGTGAAAATTTGTGTGTCTACAATTTTTGCAAATAGCAACCCAATTAACAATGCATTAGTTTTCACATATGGTATATGGACCAGAAATTTTGTCCATTAAATCAAGGTTTTACTGTATATATATTATTATTCTCTATTATACCTATTGGTAAAAATAAATCATATGTGTAATGAATTTTTGTCATTTTTGTATAAAATTTATTATTTGATTTTTACATAAATTAATACATAAAATTAAACATCCTAAATTTTAATTTTATTCCATAAACCTTTTCTCGATAACAATTATTTCTGTTTACAACAGAAGTATTTGAATGAAACATCTGTTTTTGAATACAGTAATACCTCGACTTACGCGAACCCGGAGTTACGTGATTTTCAAATCTCGTCGATTCGTCTTTTGTTTGAGCACCACGCAACTCTTGATTACTCATTCCCTCCACACTATTGTTCAACTTACATGTTCGGACGTGTCACACAGAATTGACACATAGCTACAATTTATTTTGTTATTTATTTCTGTGTTTGTTATATCTACGGAGACTTGAGAGACTCTATGTGGTGATTTCTTGTAACCGTAAAGGAATCAAAAGACGAGATAAGATTAACAAGAACATTTATTAGCTTACATACATCCGACTTGGGTTTTACACAAATTGCGAAATTATACCCCAACTTACGCGAATTCGACTTACGCGGTTATCGCTTGGTCCCACCTATCGCGTAAGTTCAGAGTATTACTGTATTTTATCATTAGAAGATATGATTATAAATGAAAGACTTTTATCTAAGGAACAAGTCACTCATCTATTCTTCTAAAGATAGATATATTCAACTTCTAATTCTCATACCTTCAGATATTCAACAACTGTAACTTGATTTTTATTAGCTTCAAAATTTTTAATAAGATTATAAACTTTCTGACGTATGAAACAAGTTATAACTATTTAATGTAGAAGATATGGTTGCTGTATGTTGAAATTCTGTGTGTAGCGTCCTTGTAATCCAGAGAAAAGATGACCAAACAGCAAAAAAATGCTGTTTGCTGTTTGGTTGTCTACCAAGAACCTTTTCTCTGGATTACAAGGATGCTACACACAGAAAATTATAACTAATTGAAATTAATTCTCATTTAGACTCCTATGAATCATGTTTGATTACACAATGGATTTCTCAGAATAATGGATTTTTTCCCAGGTCACGCCAAATCAATGTAATTTTAGCTCCTTTTAATGGACCTGTAACTCAAAATAATGGATTTTTTCTAGCCCCCAACTACTGAAAACATTGCATTGTTTTTAACATTTAATTAATATTTGAGTGTTTCTCAGTACTGAATTAAAAAAATATATTGCATATAGAGTAAAATACACACACAATTGTCACAGTTTACATTGCTAGCTTTGTAGCTGCATGTCAATGTCCTCCTGTAGTGCACTGATTAATAATGGGAAGCTACTTTTGATTGTTGTACTCAATGGGCAGAAAAATGGCATCAAAACAAATTAAGATGGACAAGTTTTTAATGAATTGTGAAGTCAAATGAAATGCTAACAAGCACTTGTACTTTACTTTGCCTCTTTTTGTTCAATACCGTTTTCTTTCCATCATTTTTGTTGTACACATTTATGACATAAATGTATGATCTTGCAACATATATGGTTCTTTAGAATAAAGGATAGAGATCTCAAGAGACTGAATAATTTCAACTAATTTCCTACAAGTATTTCTTACTTGTAGGAAGTTAAAAAATGGAAATGCTTTTCTAATAAGTGATATTTTCCTGATGTGCAAGAAATTCATTGTTTGCAATATAACAGATACTTGGAATGATGAATGATTTTTGGCAGCCAAAGTGATCTGTTAAAATGAGATTCTACTGTATAAGTATAACAATATTCAGCTCATCAAAAGTATAAAATATAAAAAAATTACATGTTATTACTGCTAGACATACATAATAATTTTGTATTAGAGTCATATTCTGAATTATTAAATTTATTAATTTCAAATTTATTACAACAAAATTAATTTATTTAAACCTTGTTTACATACTAAATAATTCAGTAAAATACTTTTTCAATACCCAACTTTTTTAATATGTATTTGATTCTGAATGTAATTATTATTCAATAATTTGATTTCACTTTATTTTCATTGACAACCACAAAAATCTAAGATTCACAAAACGATTAATAGATACTATGGATTACATTTCATTAAGTGACTAATTATTTTATATGTATAATAAAAACAGTTTAATATATCAAATGAGTCCATTTAAAATAATATATCTTCATAAACCTACCTTAGAGTATCTGACTAGTGTAATTAGTAATATTCTTTTCCAGTATGAGAAAATACATGTTTAATCCTTACTGCAAGCCATACTTTTTCTAATTTTTTTATTAAATCAATATATATTAAATTGATGACTGAATGATTAATTTAATAAGCATCTAGTGATCAGCAAATTCAACTTGTTACTGATAATATTAACTTTACGAAAAGTTAAAAAACTTGCCCATCTTCGTTTGCTTTGATGACACGTTTCTGGACTTTTTTTCATGGCATTGTCACAGTACGAAATGTTACTGTTATGCAAACACTATTTCATGGTGTGATATTCCTAAACATGTGTCTGCAACAAAGGTGATTTTTTGGTAAATTGACTTNAATATAAAAATTCCGATAATTAATTAAAAATCATAGTTTAATAAAATCGAAAAAAATAATTTATTATATAAGGGATCCCATACATAGGATCGAACCCACAACCTTCGGGCCTGGAACCCGAAGGTGACTGCCGCGCTCCTACGAGCCACCAACCAGTCATAACAATATGAATTACATTTGACCAGTTTTTGAAATTTATATTTATTGTATAAATTTCAAAATTAAGAATGTTATTTCTTATCCAAACTTGTTCTCATAATAAAACTACATTAAATGAAAAAAGCAACAATATTTATTACATAATTCTTCAAATTAAAAAAAAATACAAATTTTAAGTCATATTCAAAATATTTAACATAAGACAAATATAAGAAAAATTTTTACATAAAATTTTGGTGTTAATTTTTCTTCAATATGTATGCTTATTTACAATATACACAAGTTTAAAGTTTTCAGCTTCATTTCATACAAAAACTGATTTCCAAACTCACATCATTTATTGTTGGATATCATAAATGATGTCATGTGTATTATCATAAAGGAAAAAGTAAAATATAAAATTCACAAATTATAGATCATAAAATTATTTTATTTTTATATTTCTGAATTATGGATTAATCTTATTTAAACCTTGTTTAATTGCTATAATTACATGTATAATAATTTAATACTGTAATAAATATAACAACAGAAAAATTAGATATACAGTACATATTAAATTAACAATAATATCACCAAGAACCCATCAAGAAAAATTATTTAATCAAAAATTTAATATTTTCAACAGTCACTTTTCAACATAATTCCTATCATTGTCAACACACACTTGACTTCTCTTTAATCACTTGTCAAAGCACTGTGCAAACTCATTTTCTGGAGTCCTTCGGAACCCAAAGGACTTCAGAAAATGAGTTTGCACAGTGGAAAATTGCACTATCAAGAGCAGATCTTGATGAATAATGCATACTACAGAGTGAATCCTTCAGGTTTTCAAACAGGCAAAAGTTGCTCAAAGCCAAATCTGGTGAAGTCTGGTGAGTACAGAGGATGTGGCAATATTTCAATGGCCTTTTCTAATAGAAAATCTTAGACAACCTGAACTCTATGCAATGGAGTATTGTCCCAGTGCAAGACAAAATTTGTGTCAGCAAAATTAGGATGCCATTCATGAACTGTAGGCAACAAATGCTTGTCCAGCATATCTTTTGCATACTGACAAGTAATTGTGTAACATTTGAGAAAATATTTTCATAATTGAAAATCTAGACAATACGAACAGTATTCGAGTCCTTTAAATCCTTTTCACCCCATACAGGAACTATAAACAGTAGGCAACTTGAAGCAAAAAAACTTCTTAAATTTACAGATAAACACTATTAAAAAACACACATTAAAAATGATCTTGACATCAAACTTCTACTGTAGGCAATGATGTCTACAAAACATTAAAAAAAAGTGTTAAAGAATTTTTCACAACAGCATCCATGTTTGTATTGTCTAGATTTTCAATTTTGAAAATATTTTTCTCAAATTAAAATAATCCTGGGCTTATGTATAATTGTGTAACAGTTTTCAGGAGAAGTTGCAATGCCAGGCAACCAGAGTGTGGCTCATCTTTGGTGGAGTTTCTTCCACCTGAAAATTGTTTGAACCCACTTTGAACTGTGCAGTCATCAAGAGCAGACTCCCTGCAGATTGATTGCTTGTTCATATTGCTGCTTTTTCACCACAAGCAAACAAAAATTTGATGATAGCATGCTGCTCTTGAATCAAAAACTCCATGCTTTCAGGCACACTCAGAAACAAGTTCATGAAAAATGTGAATTACTCAGCACCTGCTACTGCACACTAATGGAACTTCACAAGTCAACTGGCAAAGGCTTATTCAAATTTGTCTCAAGAAGGCATGCTTACATAGTTTATTGTGCCCATGCTAGATTGAAACAATAAGTAATTCTGATATGCACCATGTATAATTTGTTAATGCCATATGTGTGAATGCAGCTGGGATACCTAATGGAAAAAATAAAAATATATATGTTTCTTTAGGTGATTTCAAACAGAGATTTCCATGATTGTGAGATGTTCATATCCTTATGGTTGATAACAGCTGCTTTTCTAGAAACTTTATATATTTCTAGCTACTCACCTAACATTATTAAGGCCTGACTCAACATTATCAAGCATATGTTAATCACAGTAAAAAGAATGTTAAAATATAAAAAGTCATTAAATACAACAGGAGACTCCAGTGTTTATAATGAAACACTAAAAGCTAACATCTAGTTCACATACAAAAGAAGCTGAATAAATTTTGTTACTTAAAAATGCTAAGGACCTGGGTGAAAAGATCTAAATACCAGGAATTTACTCTATCCCCACTTTCAATAACAGAATGAACCAATGGTTGGAATACATAGAAGTGATGAGCTGATCTTAAAAACTATGTATAAAGGAATATGAAAACACAAAAAAAAGGGGGGTGTAATTCCACTGCTCTCATAGTCTTTGTTACTGACAATGACGTCCAAGTCTTCATCGATCAACTTCAACTTCTACATCTCACCAGCAACAGAGTCCACCTCAAGTATTTGAAAAAGCTAGAAATATATAAAGCCATCTACTATAAGGACATGGATTCCATCTCAAAGGCATGGAAATCTCTGTTTGAAGTCACCCAAAAAATATATATTTTTTGATTACATGACCCAGGTGCATTCACACACATGATATTAACCAATTACAGTATATATTTGTTCCATCAACTTTAAATTACAACTCCTGAACAAAAGTATGGAATATTTTGTAATTGCTGTGGAAATATTCTTTAGATTCCTGAAATAATCAAATTCACAAAAATATTATTGAAGCTTTAACAATAGGCAAATGTAATAGACATGTTAAAGTATTTAAACACCAAACACCATAAAGATATTTACATAAATTACAAAGTTACAGCATTTTAAACAAAGTAAGAGTTGAAAAAAGTATGAAATCATGAAAAACATTAAACAAAAACATGGAATACTGATGATTAATATTTCGTAGGGCCATCTTTTGCTCTAATTACAGCCATAATTACAACTTTGACCATGATTCTTTGACTGTCATCTTTATGGTGTTTGATGTTTAAATAGTTAACACGTCTATTACATTTGCCTAAAAGTTCAATAATAATTTTGTGAATTTGATTATTTCAGGATCAAAGTAATTTTCCCACAACAATTAGAAAATGTTCCATACTTTTGTTCATGGGTTGTATTTTTTGTTCTTTTTTATGTTTTATTTTAAAATACATTTTAAAATGTAAGAGAAGATGGTTATATCATATTTAAATATGTCTGGAAGAGGAGATTGGAATGAAGGCTTGATAGCATAACTGGCAATGCATCTGCACGGTAAGCAGAAATTGCAGATTCATGTCCCACTCCAGGCTGATTCTTTACTTCCAGAATATTCAAAATTGTTTAATAAATATTAATTTAATTAAAATTATTAAATTTAATAAGAGATGGTGCCTAATGCCTTCCTCTAATGACAATTTATTTAGTAATTAGTTAAATATAATCACGGAAAAGTAGCCCGATGTAATCCGGTAGTTGTTTGGCTTTATGAATTTATTGGGTTTTGTCAGGTTTGTAGATATTGTTATTAATTTAATAATAAATATAATTAAAATATATCAAAGACAAGTCTGTCCAATAAGGAGCACCATTTATTTTGCGTTTAAGACATACACAGTAATGGCGACAGGCCTTCCTTTTTAGGCTACATGCCGCCAAAAGGTAAAAAAAGTCCTTTAAAAACACAAACATCCAATTAAAAGTAAAGGAATCGGTGATCCAGCCATCGGACGGAAAAATTCAACAAAAAGAAATTTTAAATGTACTGTTGCCAGGGGGCAGCTTCAAAATCTACATATTCCAGCACTTTTTTAGTAGATATAAAGCAGAACCACCCATTGGCCAGATGGATAAGAAGTAAGACGTCTGTGTCACCGATTCCTTTACTTTTAATTGGATGTTTGTGTTTTTTAAAGGACTTTTTTACCTTTTGGCGGCATGTAGCCTAAAAAGGTAGGCCTGTGGCCATTACTGTGTATGTCTGAAACGCAAAATAAATGGTGATCCTTATTGGACAGACTTGTCTTTGATATATTTTAAAAAATTACAATTCCATTTGTAGACGAATAAGTAAAATTGCTTCCAGTTACAACAGTCAACACATTGCATGACAAACTGTATTCCACACCTTTTAGAGAAATGAAGATCATGTGATGAGTGAACAAACAAATACAAGATCTTTGTTAATTTTAGTTGTCAATGGAATTATCTGAGGCAGAATCAAGAACTTTCAAGAATTGAATGAGTTTCCATTTTTATACAAGCAACAAATGTAATTCATTGAAAACAGAGAATAAGATAACACTGTACTGTCAATTTAATTCCTATGGAGTAGTTATATACAGTCGACCCCCTATAATTACGATTCCTATAAAACTACAAAAAAATTGTGACGGTATCCATAAAAAACAGTAAAAAACCCCCTATAATTACGTTAAACGTCATCGGGCAGCCGAACTACTTTCCCGCCGTCCGTAGCGCCACGCTACGGAGAGATTTCTATCGTCTGGACAGTATTATATAAATTATATATAAATTAGGTACTGTACATATAATTATATATTAATTATATATAAATTAGGTACTGTATATATAATTATATATTAACTTATTGTAACTTTGTTATAATTAAATATATAATTTCCGCCGTCTAGCGTGGCGCCACGCTACGGAGATTTTTACGCTAACTATCGTCTGTCAGTATGTAAATTAGGTACCGTAAGTCTAATACAGTACTGTAATTTTATACATTTCTTGTGAAAGAAACATTTCTTATTCAACGGCGATTAAAAT
>NW_019384336.1:790930-796956 GCF_000671375.1 Centruroides sculpturatus | reverse complement strand
TTTTTTTGAATTTTTGGAATGTTTTTTAGGTTCCCAAATTTTTTCAAAATTTTTTGTCTGCGAGAAAAAATTTTATCGCGATTTTAATGAGCCTTTGATAAGGCTCGATTAAGGCTTAATTGCTTTTTAATGGGAGTTTTTTATCAAATTTATTTCATGGTTCCTAAGTTGTAGCGCACGGATTTTCCTTCGGTAAAGTTATTTAAAGCTGCTTTCTGATGTCAAAAACCACCTCCAATAGTTTTTTAATTTTTTAATTAATAGATTTTATTATATACACGTTTAATTAAGTTGGGGGGTCGGAAATCGCAATTAAAATTTGAATTTTTTAAAAATATTTAAAAATATACGGCCAGCTAGAACTCACCCTACTTTAAACCTTTGTCCTCCCGAGACTTCTATGAGAATGTCCTGGGAAATCCGACTCCAGCTGTGTTCAAGGTCATCCAGCTGTGTAAACAATGACTCTTTGGTGTCAAATTTCGCAGAAAGGCGAGACAAAGGAAAATAAAGTTTGAAGCCTTTTCTTCAAAATTAATGCATTTCTTTCGTTTTTTTCAGTTTTAAGTATTTTTTATGTTTAATTACATTAATATCAAAAATTGCTGGGAACTTAAGGTGTTAATATTTTATCGAAAGTGTTGATTTTGGCTCAGATATGTTTATGGTTGACTTTTTTTATTTATTTATTTGTGGTTTTAGGCCCTTTACCATTCATAGAGCACAAAAAAGGCCAGATTATGGTTGACCTTATGTACAATCTTTAATAGGTTTTGTACAACCTAAAAATTTTGGTAAGTCATCTTATCACAGTAATAGAGAGGTTGAGGCGCACGTTTTAAACGTGTAAACGTGTACGTGTGACGTTCGGCGCCGCTTTCCCGTAAGCCTAAAAGTTTGACGATGGTGTTTGGATAGTCAGTGGAATCACGCTCGACATTCCAAACACCATCGTCAAACTTTTAGGCTTACGGGAAAGCGTCACACGTACACGTTTACACGTTTAAAACGTGCGCCTCAACCTCTCTAATGCCTGAAAATTTCTTGAATATCTTACTGTCCTTCATAGGTCCTATTGTCCATATCATTTTTGTATTAGCTATATATAATTCATATCTTCCTACATTGAAAGGCATTATAACTAATGTTTCAACAAAAGTGAATTGATAGTCTTATAATATGCTTTTGTTGTAGACTACACTATATGGTACTGTACAGTAAGACCTTGTTTAGCACTTAGGATGCATTCCTAGACAACAAAGTGCTAAATGAAACAGTGTTAAATGAGGTCATTTTAACACATAGTAAATAGAAAAAGGGGAACATGCCATCAAAAATAAACAGAATTTACTTTAATTTTAAGTTATTTTTATATTAATTTGTATAATAATATATGTTACATAACACATAAACATATGCACACAGAAATATAAAGTTCATTTTTTTTGTGATGAAGGTCCTGGATCTTCTGAAATTCTTGATTTTTTTGCAATGAAGTCGTCTAGTATCATTTGTAGCTTTCTTCTATTTTCCTTTAAGCAAATGTCGGTAGCAGGAGATTGCACCCAAAATGACTCATCTTGTTTTTGCATGCCTTTCAAAATTTGGATCATTCACTACAATTGATGATTTTGGTTATTGAAACCAAATTTTTACTAAGGAAATCTGTAGCAAATTCTTTGGGTTCTTTGTTTTCAGCATCACTATTTTCCAGTTTTACATGAATTCCTTGTTCTGCCAGTTCTTGAAGGTCATCATAAGAAATCTCAAGTAACTCCTCAATATCCTGCTCATCTACATCTCCTAGTCCTGCTGTATCGATTAGGTTGACAATTTGGTTAACTATAGGTTTTTCTGAGAATCCTTGGATACCTCCAGCCATATCTTCTTCCACACTCCATTCATGCATTTATCAGTTAATTCTTGCCAAACAAAGTCAATATTGCCTATGGCATCCATAATGTTATATTTTTTCCAAAATTGCTCCGAACAAACATAGATTTAGGGAAAGTACAGTGCTATGACAAATTACCATATTTTGCTGATTGTTTGTGTTCGGGAATAATCATATTATATATCCAGGATAGCCAAGCTTCTTGATAGTCTGAGCCATTTTTCAAAATTTGAAATTTTTCGCGAGCCACAATTAAATACATATTAAAAAGGTATGCAAAAAATTCCAGATTACAAATTATATCCGTAGCAAGAGTGATACAAATTGTTTCTTCCAGAACACAATGTCAGCTGTCCATTGCAATGACAGTTTACAAATTCAAAATCGGTCTGGAGTCGGTCGATAACAGACGATTACGCCACTGTTTATGTTCGTTCGCGCAGTTTTACATGAGTCATATCATTCTTAACTTGGACGGAAATGAAATTTGTTACAGCGTTGCACTTAATCTTTCATATTTGTTGTTAGTAATTTAAAAGACATTTTGAAACACATATGGAACAATAATAATTTTTTTAAATATAATAACACAAAAATGAAAAGGGAACTCGGGTACATTTATCGAGAGCCACAAATAATCATTCAAAGAGCCACATGCGGCTTGCGAGCCGCAGGTTGGCCACCCGTTATATATGAATCAATGAAATTTTGCGATAATTTGAATCAACGTAATTTTGACCTTTTTCTAAGGCTTCGAGCAGACAGTGTTATATCGAATCAGTGTTAATAGAGGAAGCGTAAAGGTCTTACTGTATTCACATTACAATTCTAGCTTACTGGTATGCCTACTGTAAGTTCAGGAGGTCCATCTATATAGAAGATATAAGTCTAAATCAGAATTTTAAACTGAAAATCTTGGTCAATTTAGATGCATGAATTTACAGTACATTTATAAATCTGACTGAACTCATAAATAGCTCACAAATCTTATATGTAGAAAGATTATGCTTGCTTTTAAAATGATAATTAAGTAGAAAAAATAATTTATCAATTAATGAACAAAAATTTATTGTGACATCATCACAATGCCAGGCTGCAATTTTTTAATCATATATTTTAACTTAAATAAATTTTAAATATGTTCTGAATCTCAAATTATTAGTGTCTTGTCCCTGTATACATCATACTTTTCCTGACAACAGTCATGCCGATCATCTATGTAACTCCATTCCGGGGAAAATCTTTGAATTGAAATTATGTAACTTTCAGTCTAGATCAGAAGTTTGTATATAGTTAATTGGGGACTCCTGCTTCTAAGCTTTCTATATCTGGTCTTGACTTTCACCTATCTAACACTGTTGTTGAGATTAAGGAAGGACAGACAGAGAGACACATGAATGACAGTGGGAATTTATAGGTCTACAATTTTTTCAAAATGCAGCCCAGCCCAAGAAATAACAAAAAAGAAATAAAATCCCTTGTTCTATGAAACTAGATCTTTGATTGTAATTCAGTCACTCTGAAACTTGTTTTTAAATAAGGAATATTGTTAGATTGTTAGAATAAAAGATCAAAATGCATAATTATGACATCCATCAGAACCAGCATAAAACAATGCATACAGAAGAGGCATTGTCTTAAGACATTATAGTTAAATAAGAAGAAATTGCCCTTCTATACCTGGCTACTTTATACTTCTGACATAAAGGTGGAAAATCGTTTTATTGCAACTTGTGAAAATAAAATCAAATATAAGAGATAAAAAGTTCTACATAGACTGATGGATACAAGCATTAAAGTAAACATAAAAAAGAAACAATTTTTTTATCATCAATGTACATTTTTTTACCAATTTGAAATTGT
This sequence comes from Centruroides sculpturatus, assembly GCF_000671375.1. NCBI lineage: Eukaryota > Metazoa > Arthropoda > Arachnida > Scorpiones > Buthidae > Centruroides > Centruroides sculpturatus. Next base: position 793,199 of record NW_019384336.1, on the reverse strand, counting down.
AGCATCATACATTTTTGTTTTGTAAGCACTATAAAGTGCAATTAATTGAACACTAGACATCCATTTATCCTTTCATCCTTTTATTTGTTCATTTAGTTGAACTAAATGAACAAATAAAAGAATGAAAGGATGCCTAGTGTTTGATTTTTTTTGTTTCATAAGCACTATAAAGTGCAATTAATCAATGTAAATGTTTCAAGAAACAAATTTTAAGCATGTTATTATATTTAAAGTTATTATTCCTATATAATATAAATACTTGGCAAATTTCCAACTTAAATTCTATTTTTTAAATGCAGGTATCCCTCATATAACACAGTAGTTAGTTCCAAAAAAGTGTCATGTTATGTAAATCCATAATACACAAAACAAAGGACTAATACAAAACATGGGATTAGGTTCCAAAAGTTAACAAATATATACTACTCTTTTTCATTACTGAGAGAAGTGTGTTTATTAAAGCAATCAATAATTTATTTCCAATCAATAATTAACTAAAAATCACAATAGTACTGTATCATGCATTAATATTAATTTTAGTTAAATGAGGAGGGTGTTTTCTTTTTACAGAGTATCATCATCTTCCAAGCTTTCTTGTTTATCTTGGTCAGAAATATCAGCAATACAGTAGAGCGTCGTTTATCTGAAGGTCGGTTATCCGAAGGAATTCCAGTCGACAAATTAAAATTTTCGCCAGTGTTGTGGCGCTGTAATCTTTGGCTATGTCTTTGGCTACTCGAATATTTTATGTTTTTAATACTAAATTAACTTCTGAAGTATAATTTTTTATTGTTTTTATATTTTTCAATATATTTAGTTTGTTTGTACAAAATAAAAAAATAATTTTTAACGATACAATAGTCTTCGTTAGGCTTAACATTGACGAAAATTCAACACAAAGCAACACGCAACGGAGAAAAATTTCAACACAGGATAAATTAATAGAATTTTTCGTACATAATTGGTTATCCGAACAATCCCAGTCCCCAATTGATTTGGATAAACGACACTCTACTGTATATTCATTTTTTAAAATTTTTACCATAAAAATTTTTATGTATGACATAATAAAAATATGTTATTAATCGGAAATTTATTCTAGTGGGTCACATTTGTTCAATTGAAGACTGAGCAATTTTTTCCAGAATTTGTGTGTTCAAATACTAAATTGTTTGAGTTGGGAAAGGTTCAAATACTGAGATACCACTGTATTTCATTCATCAGTTTTACAAATGATTACTGACCTATAGTTAAAAATAAGTTTAATAACACTTTACTAAATACAAAGATTAAACACTTTTAGGTAAGTTTATTTAATCTATAAAAACAAAACACAGTGAGTCTTAAAGGCTAAGATTTGAATGCAACAATGATGATACCTGTTGACAAGAAAGCTAGGACAAGGAAGAAAAAGTTGTTCTATCAGTTTTCATTAAATCTGACAAAAGGCATAATCTCAAACTTTTATTTGAGGTTACATCTCTGTTAAAAAAATGTAAATTGGTTAAAAAAGTCTTCTGGCTATGATAACATAAATTAAAATTAGTAGTTTGTTAAAAATGGCCAAAAATAATTTAATCAATTCACATTTTTTTTTACAGAGGTATAGCCCAAAATAAAAAGGTCGTCTCTGTAAGTGAAGATTTGTATTTTTTTTTTTTTTTTTTGACAATGGTGAATGTGAATTGATGAATTATGAAAACAAAATTTGTTTGTAATCTTCAATATATTTTACTTTTTAAGCTGTTATATATACACAACAAAGGACAGTATTGGAATTATTGAATTTGTAGAAAAGGGCTGGCAGAAATCACAATTTATTAAAGTAGAAATTACATTACAGATACTAAATATATCTTCACTGCTCGTCATGTCCAACCACTAGGAACAACTATTCTTCACTGCAGAGATGACCTTTCTTTGTAGGCTACTACTCTGCACAAATATGTAAAACAGTCTAAGATGTCCACAAGTGATAATCCCAACACAATTAAAAATATGACATTTCTTTCTTTGTTTTCTGCCAGCCCTGTTTTACAAAGAAATGTTATATTTTTAATTGTGTTGGGATTATCACCTGTGGACATTTTAGACTGTTTTACATATTTGTGCAGAGTAGTAGCCTACAAAGAAAGGTCATCTCTGCAGTGAAGAATAGTTGTTCCTAGTGGTTGGACATGACGAGCAGTGAAGATATATTTAGTATCTGTAATGTAATTTCTACTTTAATAAATTGGAATAATTGAAATTTGACCCTCAGTTTTAAGCA
>NW_019384336.1:780932-784370 GCF_000671375.1 Centruroides sculpturatus | reverse complement strand
TTTTTTTTTTTTTTTTTTGTTCAAGAGGTCTCAAAATGTGGAGATTTGCTTAAAACTGAGGGTCAAATTTCAATTATTCCAATTTATTAAAGTAGAAATTACATTACAGATACTAAATATATCTTCACTGCTCGTCATGTCCAACCACTAGGAACAACTATTCTTCACTGCAGAGATGACCTTTCTTTGTAGGCTACTACTCTGCACAAATATGTAAAACAGTCTAAGATGTCCACAAGTGATAATCCCAACACAATTAAAAATATGACATTTCTTTCTTTGTTTTCTGCCAGCCCTGTTTTACAAAGAAATGTTATATTTTTAATTGTGTTGGGATTATCACCTGTGGACATTTTAGACTGTTTTACATATTTGTGCAGAGTAGTAGCCTACAAAGAAAGGTCATCTCTGCAGTGAAGAATAGTTGTTCCTAGTGGTTGGACATGACGAGCAGCGAAGATATATTTAGTATCTGTAATGTAATTTCTACTTTAATAAATTGGAATAATTGAAATTTGACCCTCAGTTTTAAGCAAATCTCCACATTTTGAGACCTCTTGAACAAAAAAAAAAAAAAAAAGGCAATTCTAATTCTATTCTGTGTGCATCTATTTTGTTAAATATCTCAGAATAGGATAAAGATAAGAAATGAAATTATGATAAAATCCATCTAATAAACAAAGCAATAATTATAAATACGTTGCATGAACCTTACATTGTTTTGCAGTTATTTTTGAAACGTAGCACAAATGTTTTTGTTCCACCCTAGGACCTTCATCAGATGGAGTTCTAGAAAAAATTTTTTCTGGGGTGATCAGAGTTCGATTTAGCTTCCAATGCATTCTAATTTCGAATTCAAAAATAACTGCAATGCAATATAAGGTTAGTGCGATGTATTTATGAAATTTGGCATGGTAACTTGTGTATAAGGGCTAATAAATTTTAGTGGTTAAGGGTTAAGGGGGTGGAGAGACAGAGAGTGGTTACTTTTCACATTTTGAATGGGTCTAACTTAATGAAGATTTTACTTATTGTTAGCATTTATAGTTGTTTTTAATAAAAATTATCTCTACCCTAAAAGTTATGCATTTTATCATTTTACAATAATTATAAGTTTTTATAACAAAATCTCATAATAAATGATACCATACACAATTTTATTAATTATAATTAATAATATAAAAGGTATTTTTTTAAATAAAATCTCATAACAGCCGGGAAAGTTACACAACTCACTGCTAAATAATATAAAAGGTATTTTTTTAAATAAAATCTCATAACAGCCGGGAAAGTTACACAACTCACTGCTAGATAGTTTACTATGTAAATTACTGTCAGCCATTTTTAATAAATTTATTTACTTTTATGGTAATTTTCCATAGTATTTAAATTTAAGTATTTAAGTGTTTAATAGTATTTAAGTGTTTGATTTTTTGTTTTGAATGTTCTCTGCATTTTTTTCACTCAAAATTATGTTTGTTTGACTGAGGAAGATCTATTGGATTTAGTCAAAATATTATTGCTCTATTAAAATTTATTGCTATAGATTATCTAAGGTGTAATTTTTTTTATTTATATCATGAACTTAAATCTTTTGATCAAAAATCATTTTTTTCTGTATTGCATAACTATCTTAGTCTGTAATTTTACATATAAGAAAATGTCAGATGAGCTATATCTATATATATAAAAATCAATTCTTGTTGATTTGTCCTTCACACAAATCTTTATTCTTAAACACATCTGGACCAAAGCTAGACCCTGAAATCGACACCAAGGTTTATTACCCAAAATATTGGGTTAGTATACAGATTCTTCATCCTTTACATGTAGTGCTATCTGTTAGCAAAAATAATAAATAAATGATAATTGTTGTTAGTTTGTTGATAATATATTGTTGGTTTTTGGATTGTTGGGTGGCAATTTGAAAAAGTTGTAGACCTATAAATTCCCATTGTTGTCTGTTCGTCTTTCCTCAATCTTCAGAACAGAGTTAGAGAGATGAAATCTGAGACCAGATATGAAAACCTTAGGAACAGGAGGCCCCTATTAACTATGTACAAACTTCCAATGCAAACCCAGAAGACACACTATTTCAATTCAAAACTTTTACCCCAAAAGCAGTTAATAGTTGACTAGCACAACTCTATTGTTAAAGGAAAAGTATGATGTACAAGGGCAAGCCACTACTAATTTGAGGTGGAAAGCATTGTCAAAATTGCAGTCCATCATTGTTACGATGTCACAATAAATAATTGTTTATTGGTTTTTGTATTGTTAATAAGAAATTGTTTACCTGCTGATATATGAGAAAGCAATATTGGCATCTAAAAATAATGTGTTGTTGAACTGCATTTACATATCCAAGCACAACTTCCAGGAACTTACACAATGTACAAGTCTATCAATTCCATTTTTGAGGCAGATCAGGTAGTTATATACCTAGTGGAGTTTTTGAATTTCTTGGAACCAGCTAGACTAGTAGTTGCTAACCAGTGGTCCATCGACCAGTGATGGTCTGTGAGAAAATTTTGGTGGTTCATGGAAAAATTTAGACATTGATCAACTCAAGGTTATGCAAAGTATTATGAAAGAAATGCAAAATGCTTTGTTGCTTTTTCTCACTCATTGATTTTAGATTTGAATAAAATACCCCTAAACATAAAATGACTGTTATCAATAAATAATAATGTCAATATATCAATAAATAATGTGAGTGCAGTCGTCTCAGTAATGTGTCGTCTTTTGTGGAAAAGAGCCAAGAATCCATAAACTTATTTCAAAGAAACAACAACAAACTTCACACTAATTTGTTATACCATATATTTCTGCATATAAGATGACCTTCAGATAAGACGAAATATAAATTTTTGTCAAAGTTTTATAGTTTTAGCATATATCTGTACTATAAGATGACCCCCAAACTATCAACAGCCTATGAATTTAGTTTAGATCAGCAATCATCATCTGGATAATAGTACTGTATAGCATATACGGAATTCTGTCCTATTTGTAATGTTCGAATGAACAAATTTTATTTTCTTGCATCTGGCAATACTGTCTTACTATTGTTGCAAACAATTCGCACTGATTCAGGCATTCGGGTAATGACCTTGACTATTCACAAAAATGTCGTATGAGCTATTCTATTTTGTGGACATACCCTACTCTCTATTAGTAAATAATTACAGTTTTTCCATTTTTTTATAATGATTTTAATTTATATAAATTTCAATCTAATTTTTTTTGTCTAATTTGAGCAACTTTTGTTGTTTTGCAGTTTCATTATTATAAATACTCAGGTTAATAAATGCACAGTTTAGTTACTAGAACTATTGTTTTTATTACCCTATCTCAATTTCACACTCCTCAAAAACCTGAGCAACACTGGGCACTAGTTGCTAAATAATTAATAATAACCCGGTGTAGTGCAGTGCC
>NW_019384336.1:778645-780449 GCF_000671375.1 Centruroides sculpturatus | reverse complement strand
TATATCTGCATGATAAGTATGAGATGGCACCTAAAGCCTCCTTCTTGGATAATTTTTTTTATTAGTAATTCACAATTATTATAACCATTATTTAGCCTAATGTAATACATCAGTTGTTGTTGATTTATTGTAATGTATCAGGTTTAGTATGGATGTTTATATTTGTATAATGATGTATAAACACAGAAACAGGAGATTCCTGGGTTTATATCAAAGAATTTATACCATTTCCAAAATTGCCAATTCAAATCATTTAGGTTTGTACATTATTTTAAAATTCAAAATTATTAAGCCTATTGTATTAAAAGGTATTCTAAGATGTGTCAGAGAGATGTATGAAAGCAATATGCTTTGTGTTGCCATAACAAATATTTCAAAATTGTTAATAATTATGAAAATAGGATGGTTCAAACTGTCAGAAAATTAGATCAGTTCCTCAAAAATTAGTTCAACAGTTCATCCATCAATTAACAACTTTCTAGAGTAAATGTCAGTACATATAAATATCATTTCTAAACCTTTAGATTTCCAGTAAGATACATTGGATTGACCAAATGTTCGGTACAGAAAAGAATCATGAAACACAAATATGACATTGACAAAAGAAGACACACCACCAACCTGTCGACATATGCAACAGACTCCAATGTACAAGCTGACTTACAAAACACCAGTCTCATCAGAAAATCATTCCAGACAGACCACATAAGGGCCCTGGAAACCCTTGAAATTTACAAAACAAGTAGGTCGGGAAATTGTGTAAATTTCAAAGACAATAACACGATATATGCATGGCGATATGCATATGAAGAGCATCTCCATTAATAATTACATATTATTCCCATAAGAATGAACTACTGCATTAATATACATATGTGGGGGCTTTTGTCTATACATTATTTCTATTACATTAATTCAAATCTTTGTTCTTAATTCCATACTGGTTAAAATTAATTTTGTATTCAAAATGTTCAAAATCATTGCATTCCATATTTGGAATGATAGTGAACCTGAAGCAGATCTTGGTAATGGATCAAAAACGTTTGTTCATTTGGTGTATGTTTATCTTACTGGAAATCTAAAGGTTTAGAAGTGACATCAATTAACAATTTCCTCTTATGACTTAGATCAGTGGTTCCCAATTACTTTTTCCTGTGTACCACTTCAAGAAAGAGCTCAAACTCACGTACCCCTTATAGCAAAAATTCATATTAATCCATACTAATATTATAAATTCGAAGATAATTCTGTCTGTCACCTTTTCACGTCTAAACCGTCGAACAGGTTTTAATAAAATATGGCACGGAGATAGCATACACGTTAGATGTGAACATAGGCTACATTTTACTGCGAGAAAATATCTTACTCCCACGAGAAAATTCGATATAATGCGGGCGAAGCCGTGGGTAGACAGCTAGTGAGAAATAAAATAAGTTTTTTTTTACGTTTATTACCTTTAAAATACAATTCTAATAATAATGAAAATAACATAAGGTTATTTATTTTTAATGTGACAAATGTGCACGATTTTCTTTGCGCAACTTTGTAAAATCTGGTTGCTTTTTGGTCAGCTTCAGTCTCGAGTCATCTTCGAGTCGAAGTCGGTGACGATTCATGTTTGTCACGGCCGAAAATCCGCTCTCGCAGAAGTATGTTGTGCAAAACGGTAGTAAATATTTTATTGCCGCTTCGCTGACATGATGATAATGATAATTGTACAATTAACACAAATTGTGTTAATTGTACAATTTTTGTTTCTTGCGTAAGAATTTCATTTAGGTATTGTCACAAATGCATTTTTTTG
>NW_019384336.1:767810-770319 GCF_000671375.1 Centruroides sculpturatus | reverse complement strand
GGCCCTAACCACCTTTGCATCTGATCCCGATATAGAACCGGAGTTCGACAAAGCTGACATCATCGACACTACGCCCCACCTGGAACATCTAAAATGGCGGGAAGCTATATCCATCTGTAAGGCTAACCACCGGACCACATGTATAAATTGGAAGGATGAGATTAATCTTTCTATAGCGTGGCAGGCCCTCATAAACAACGATCTATAAATAGCAACATCAGCGCACAAATGCGCATGACCATCTTAATGATCGTTCGTTATGCGAGTTTCATATTTTTTGTTTAAACATCTGCGTTCTATTTTTAGATTCGGTTTTTTATTTAAATAGCTACGTTCCATTTTTCGAAGTGTTCCGTCGGAATTTTTTCTCTACCTGAAGAAGAGCTATCTGGAAAGCTCGAAAACGTTTGTGAAAGGAAGATTTTTTCACACAAAATTACACCGGTAACAGGTTCCGTATTTAGTATTTCATCCCCGGTGTCAGAGTGAAGTTTAATTTACTTAAAACTTATTACATTATAATTTAGATTAAATTTAAGCCAATTAAAAATTTTGAACCTTTATCAAAATTATTCTTCTTATTTATTAATTATAAGTACGAAATATGATCCACAAATATAAAACATTCAATATTTTTTAATATTGCCAAAAGCTCAGAAAATTTTGAAATTTAAGATTTGATATAAAAAGTAATAAACAAGACTAAATGATTAAGTTTAATGAATCTTTTATAAACATGCAAAAGCATAAAGAATAACATTCAGTATGTCTACAACAATTGAGTCATCCAATAACAGTATTCAAGTTTATTCTAGGTATTATTCATCATTTGTATTCAGTCATATTAAAGATTTTGTATTTTAAAAATCATTATCATTGTTTGTAATAATAGAATAATGATTTACTTATTATCAAAAAAACAATTTGTTTATAATTTGTTCTATTATACATAAGTGTTATACCTGAAAGTAAAATCAATCAATCAATCAATCAGTACCTGAAAGTACAAATTCTGGATCATCCGATTAGAACAATTCATTAGTTTCAGTTTGATTAAAAAATGAAAAATAATTGTCTATATCGGCCTTGTCTATATCGGCTCAACCAAGCGATCTTTAAAAACCAGAGTACAAGAGCATCAAGCAGACCTTCGGCATGGGCAATACACCACGGCCCTAACCACCTTTGCATCCGATCCCGATATAGAACCTATCGATATAGAAATTGGTTCTTGCTATATAGTAATTACTAGTATTTAAAATCATATATGATCTTATTCTGCAGCAATAATTAAGAACTTTATCCAAAGTATCAGTGAAAAACTTAATTATTTCTCTATTCTTAATGTGAAACAAGCCACTGAATTATCAGGTTAGTTTTGGGCCATGCTAATGACTAGTTACTAATTAATTTGGCAGATTGTTTGGCATAAAAGTTGGGTTACAAGTTACTATTTCTCTATTCTTGATTTACCTTGTCAAGTTTAATTGTTTCTTGATTTCCATAATAAAATTGATAACAAAACAATTTAACTAAAAAGAGAATCAGTTAAAGATTCAGAAGACTAACACAGTGTGATCAAGGAATGGATGTAGAAAATTTAAATGAGTTCAAAAATTGCTTTTAAAAATGCTATAATTTTTCAAACAGCTACTGAAGTGTTAATATATACAACTGTTTAATTAAACAAGTTGAAACTGCTAATAACTCTAATTTTTATTTTGATAAAATATTTTGAGACTAATTGTCCCAACATATCAAAAGTTGTTCTAATAAGTAATTAGAATAACTTTTGATTCAATGCTGAGACAGTCTTGAAAAACATTTTATTGAAATAAAAACTGTACTCCTTAACTTATTAGTAATTTCAACTTGTGTAATTTCTACTATGGAGTTAATGGAACTATTAATGAAACTACACTGTTAATTTTTTCTCTGAAGTAACTTTTGCTTGTATAATTTGATAAGTTTACAATTATTTATTGTGACATCAGCACAACGCCAGGCTGCAATTTTTTGTCACAATGCTCTAAATTTTAGTAATGTCATGCTCTTGTACATAACACTTTTCCTGTTAACAATAAAGTCATGCTGATCATCTAACTAACTCCATTCAGAAGAATTGAAATAACATGATTTCCGATCCAAACTGAAAGCTTGTACAGTAGAGCCTTGATTATCCGACCCCCTATCAACCGACCCCTCAGTTAACCGACCATCCTAGTCGGCAAATTTCAAATGTCCGCTATTGATGTGGCGCTACAATATTTGGCTATGTCTTGGCTACTTTAATATTATTTTTACGTGTTTTAGCTGGCAACACTGGATCGACCATGAAAGGGAGCCAGTATTTAAACGAGGCTTAATTTTTTAATTTTTAACGATACAATAGCAATGATTATTATTTTAAAAAATTTTTGTTAGGCTTAACATCGATGAAAATTCAACGCAAAGTAGGTTAATAGCGATATACTAATATACTAATTACATGGGATATAATAATATACTA
>NW_019384336.1:750601-760787 GCF_000671375.1 Centruroides sculpturatus | reverse complement strand
ATTCGTAAATTTAGATTACTTTTTTCTGTACTATATTAAAAACTAAAATGTATTTGTTTGTAAACTTAAAATAGATCCTTATTAACCATAAATTATTAAAAATGCATTAATAAATAAAATACAGAACCGGGAATGGTAATTTATGGTTTAGCCTACTAACCAGTAGATTCGGAGACAAGTAAATTCGACTTATGTCATTTTTCGACTTACGTTGCTTTCCTGGAACCAATTACCGACGTAAGGAGAGGTATACCTGTATACTTAAAATAATGAAGTAATTCATTTTATCCAGAATGAAATTATTTATAAATTAAATAGGCTATATCACATTAATGTAATATAATTCAACTTTCTAACAATTCAATTACTGTCTCTTAATATGTTAGTGTGACAGTGATAGCTAATCAGCTAAAGATTGATTTTGCAAATACAGTGCATTCTCACTAAATTCAAATTAATAATTGTGTAGGGTTGTTTGGATTGGAGAAACATTCAGATTAACAAGGTTTTATGTAAGGAAAAGGAAGTCAAAAAAGCACTACAAATAGATATATTTCAAAAATTTTTTATACTGTTTTCTATACATATATTTATGTTTAATACATAAAAACATGATAAATTTATAAAAAATAATTATGACTTTTTTTTGGCTAGAACATTTAGTGGAAAAAAGCAAAACTGTCTTGGATTAAGCAAATTTCAGATTAGTGCAGTTCATACTAATGAAAGTGCATCATATAAGCAGAGATTTGTCCAATTCTGTTTATATTTTGAACCTATTGAATTTAATTAGAAATGCAATATACTGGCTATTCTGCTAAATATCTAAATTAATTACAGTTTATTTTATTAAATATTGTTTGCCATAAATGCATTAAATCTATGTAATTGTTTTATTTCTCACACTAATATTTTATGAAAACATACAAACACTGTATATCATATATACACATTAACAAATATTTTAAAAACAATAAGTAATACTCTTATCAAATATTTAAGCATTATTTTACTCTTCTATAAAGTGATAATAAGTTATAAAAAGTGATTAGGCAAAAAATTGCTTTAAGAAGGAAAAAAACTAATACAGGTAACCCCTGTATAACACGGTAGTTACGTTCCAAAAAATTGCCGTGTTATGCAAATCAGTGTTATACGAAACAAAGAACTAATACAAAAAAAAGGGTTAGGTTCCAAAAATTAAAAAACATGCTATTATATTTTCATAATTAAGATAAATATCTTTATTAAAATTTTCTTAAGTGATACATATTAATATAAATTAAACAATGTTTTCTTCGTCATCACTAAAAACACTATTAATTAACCAAGAGTGTTTTCTTTTTGGTAAGTTATCCTTATCCTCTGAGCATTTTTCTGCATTATCTTCAGACCTTTTGCAAAAAGTATGTAATCTTAGATTGCTTGCATCTAGTTAAAAAATCTTTATAAATTTCCTTATATGGTGCTAAGCACTTATGAAGAATAAAGCAAGTATAGAATAAGGGAAAAACATTTGGCAACATCAGAAGCAGAAGCGTCGAGATCTGGCAACATTGAAACAAGTTTCGAGAAGGACCATGTGCATCGACAAAAGGTGAGAAAAGAAAATTTAAATACTTAAGTAATAATAGTTCACAAAAATTATTATTTTCGTGAACTATTATTACTTAAGTATGTAAAAATTTATTACATTTCATGTTGTATGAGGGTTTTACCCAATTCTCAAACCGTGTCAGAGTGAGTCCATGCTATAACAGTACCATGTTAAGCGGGGATGGTACCAATTCTCAAACCGTGTTAGAGTGAATCTGTGCTATAGAAGTGCCGTGTTATACGGGGGTTACCTGTATAACTAAAAATAATTTATGAAATGTATGCATTTATTCTTAGTACTATTATAACAAGTGAAAGCAAGTCTCTAAAACAGTGAACTGAATCCTACTATAAGTATTTTAATAAAAATTTGATTGAACTTCTATCCTATTTCTTCAGAAAGATAGCAAACAATGGTTTTGTGTTAAAGTGCTATTTTAGTAAGGTATGAAGTTTAATGATACAAATATATTTTAATTGAAAAGCATGATTTACAATTAAGAAGAGTTCTATCAGGTTTTGTCATAACTCTGAAAAAATTAATTTAATATTAAAGGCTATCATAGAATTCAACTTCATAGAGGGACTATTATAGAAATATACTGTACTGTAAAAAAGTAAAACTATTAAATTTTTCAATAATTGTGTTTTCATTTTAGGAGTATAAAAAATTTTTTTACATTAAAAATATGCAACATTTATTAACTGAAAACTGTTTATTTCAATATTAGTTGAAATATATTTGCAATGTAAAAAGATAACTTAAATCAATTAAATATTTTACTTAAATGTATTATTCCAGTAAAATTTTATTTATATAAATAGATATTTTTTCCACTGATTTTTAAATTTTTCAGAGTTTCTTTCAAAAAAACTTTTTTTTCTAATTTATCACTGATGAAATTTTATTTCTAAAGTTTATTATGCTTTCACTAAATTTTAATGTAAACAAATTAATAATTAATATAAATTTTATGCAAATTATATATTCAATGATTTTTCTAATGCTATTAACAAAATAAACACAAATATTTTATTTTTTCATGTATAAAATATTATTTTTTATAAATTAGAAAATGCATTAATTTACATAATAATAATAAAACACATAAATATTATTTTTAAAACTAAACATACCTTGACTAATTTCGTTATTAAACGTAGGCTGAGATGGAGTAGAACTAACAGAACCTATAGATTGGCATTTAGATTGAATATTAGTTTGTAAGGAACTTATACTTTGTTCATGACTTGAAGTCGAGGCAGTCATTTGATTCAAAATAGGAGAAGATAACTGTTCTTGCGTTAATAATGGGACCTGTATGTATAAACATTTTATTAATAAATGTAAAAGCATTGTCTTTATTTAAAATATTGCGAGTTGTAATCAAGTAATTGATTAATACTTGAAGCTAATATTTATTTTAATTATTTTGATATTAATATTTCACAAAAATTTAATCAAAGCTTTGGAGCAACAAATACAGTAATACCTCGACTTACATTACCCCAACTTACGTGAACCTGGAGTTACGCGACTTTCAAATCTCGTCGATTCATCTTTTGTTTGAGCACCACGCAACTCTCGATTACTCACTCCTCTCACACTATTGTTCAGCTTACATGTTCAGATAGGTTGTGCGGAATCGATGCATAGCTACAATTTATTTTGTATTATTTATTTCTGTGTTTGTTATATCTACGGAGACTTCAGAGACTCTACTATGTCATACAAACGAAGTAGAACTAATTCTTCTGCATCAAACAAGAAAAGAAAAACTTTATCTTTGGAATGTAAAGTTAACATTGGGTATGTTCGTAAAGTCAAACGAGTTAAGTGAGAATGAAGTCATTGTTATTCCTATTTCGTTAGACTTTTCGAACAATTCGTTACTAACGCGTTTAACTCGTTTGACTTTACAAACGTACCCATTATTAAAGACTTTGATACAAAAATGAAAATTTGTGAATTGGCAAAGAAGTTTGATCTACCAAAATTGTCGGTCAGAACAATTATAAAAGTCAACGAAAAAATTCTCGAAGCTGTGAAAAATGCTCAATCTTTAAATTTGAGTATCATTTGTAAACGTCACAGTATTATCGCTGAGATGGAAACAATGTTAAAATTATGGCGTAATAATCAAGTAAATGTGAAAAATTGTAAAATAATATAGGCCTAATTTGTTATACATATGTATTATCTAAGATTTTATTAAACATTTTTTTCTAAATTATTGTTTTCTTTAGTCTCCGNATTTCTGGAATATGGCTCGCAGAGGTTGTGTAATTTCTCCCGACAGCTTCTGTTATGTTTGTGGTGAATACACAGTGAAAAGTCAACAAAGAAACATAAGTGAGTTTGTGAAGAAAGTTTAATTTGCATATTTCAAATTGAAACTTGGAGATTGAGACAAAGCAGATTTCTAAAAACAATAGGAGAAAAAGAAAAAGAAGCATGAGACTCTTTCAAGAATGTAGTGCATAAGTTTTTGGGGAATACTAAGAACCCTGACTACAAAACCATTGTACAATGCATGCTGGCAGCAGCGTATGAAGCTCAAGGATGCGAGATGAGCTTAAAAGTTCATTTCTTACACTCCTATATTGACTATTTTCCCGAAAACTTGGGAGCCTACAATGAAGAACAGGGTGAAAGATTTCACCAGGATGTCTGTGATATCGAGAAATGTTACCAAGGAAAATGGTACGTCAATATGTTAGTTGACTATTGTTGGATGCTCAGTCGAGAAACCAGAGAAGGAAATTGGAAACGAGTTTGGAGAAGCATCAAAAAGAAGAAGAAAAGGTTTCATAAGAAAAAATAGTAGACCTAAAATTGTGTATAAATATCAGAAACAATTTGTTGATTAGCTGCAAGAAAATATTTATTACAATGAACTAAATATATTATGAGAGTTTTTATCAAAAATTTGTTTTTATTTTGCAAAAAACCTTTACGTGATGGGATGTAACGGAAGTCATTTTTAGAATCTGTGATCTTTAAAACATAATTCAGCAAAAATATTCCATGCAGCTGGAGAAAAATTTTTTTGCAGACCTGTGTTATTTTTTTGATTGCTTCATCTCATGCATTTAAATTTTAAATCGACCAATTTTAGATTGCCACGCGTACCCCTTCACACAATTTCGCGTACCCCCAGGGGTACGTGTACCACTAATTGGGAACCACTGACTTAAATGATTTGATAATTTTGTATTATTGTATACAGAAAAATTTAAATTATATTTATTTTCCAAAAAGCACAGTATGTGTGTTGCATATAAATTAAAATTTTAAATAACCATAGATTAATATAAACTGAATTGAACAAAACATTTATTCAAAAAAAATTTTTTTTTAACAAAAGTAAATGATTTTAGTAATTTAATTTTAAATGTACTAGATTTGTAATTTTTCAAATATTGAAGACTTTTTCTGCAAACATTCTTAAACATTAAACATGACTAAGAAAAACAAATAGTTTGTTGTAATTTTTTCAGTTTAAAAAAAAACATCCATTTCTATGCTATACAATATCATTGATTTACTTGAGATTTATGACGGTAAAGTTGTTCTCGTGTCTCAGAGCTTGACAATATTTCCATCAATATTGGATATCTGTTTGACTGTTGAAACTGTTGTTGCCGGTAGATCACATGACCTGAAATTGTGCAGATATGTCTCAACTATATCATAATTTGGGTAGTTATGTCTCAACTAAAATTTGCTTATATATTTTCAATTCCAGTTAAAACTTTGATATCTGATAATGTATTAAATCATTTGAGTACTGTTGATAATTTGAACATATTTTATAAAAATTCTAGTCTCAACTTCAAAAGTTCTGAAAAACTTATTATGATAATTATAAATTTATAATAAAAGTAAAATTTAATAAATTTACTATATTATTGCAGCTTTTGCATAATTATATATTTCATAATACAACTAGCTGAAATTTTGAAGTTGAGATTGTACATTAATCTAATTTTTCAAAACAATTTCAAAAATAATTAACTTGATATTTTGAAAACTGATTATTACATTATCACAAATTAAAATAAAAATAAAAAAAACACTAAATAAAACACTAAAATAACTTTTAAAGATGTTCCTGCTGTACATGATGTCATTTTATCTATAATTATGTTATCAACTTTACAGTTTATGTTTTTAAATAAACAATTTTATATTACAAGTTAAAGCTATAATAAGGCACAATCAACAAAACATTTAACATCCAAC
Source organism: Centruroides sculpturatus (assembly GCF_000671375.1). Classification (NCBI taxonomy): domain Eukaryota; kingdom Metazoa; phylum Arthropoda; class Arachnida; order Scorpiones; family Buthidae; genus Centruroides; species Centruroides sculpturatus. Next base: position 754,945 of record NW_019384336.1, on the reverse strand, counting down.
ATTTAACATTAGGTAACAAAATTTAATGTAAAACTTGAAAGTCATGTTTTACATTAAATTTCATTACTGGATGTTAAAGGTTTTGTTGATTGTGCTTTGTAATTTATTCCAGTTATTCAGAAGAAAGTAATTTGTAAAGTTATAATATTTATAATGTAATATTTTTATTATGTGTAATCTATACATCATGATAATTTGAATTTTTTTCTTTTCATAATCATATAATATAATCTCTTGCTGTTTAATATTTTTTATTTTAAATTACGAGGGATGATCAAAAACTAAGGTTACAAAGCCTGCAGTGAAAATTGTACATTTTATTTCATACAACCAATACAGCCAACTTAGAACATACATCAGATTATTTTTCGACATAGTTTCCATATCAGTTTAGGCACTTGTCACATTATGTGATGAGTTTTAAAATTCCCCCTGGTAAAAATCCTATCCTTGCATGTTCAGCCAAGTTGTTGCGAAGTGTTTCACTTCCTCGTCTGAAGCGAATTGTCGTCCTGCTAGGCTCTCCTTCAAGTAAGGAAACAGGTGAAAGTTGCTTGGAGAGAGGTCTGAGCTGTAGGGAGGGTGGTTGATGATGTCCCAGCAAAACTGCTTCACCAGTGTGGTGGTCTTCTGGGCTGTATGAGGTCACGTGTTGTTGTGAAGGAAAATGTCACCCTCAGTGAGAAGTCCTGGCCGTTTCCTCCTGATTGCTTCATGTAATCATGGCAAGGTCTCACAGTATAGATCAACAGTCATTGTGTGTCCTCTTTCCAAAAACTCCAAGAGTATGACACCCGCACTGTGCCAGAACACTGTGGCCATCACCTTCCTGGCAGATTGCATCACCTTAAACTTCTTTGTCTTTAGAGAAAAGGTGTGTTTCCACTCCATTGATGATCGCTTACTGCTGGGAGTGAAATGGTGGATCCACATTTCATCACCCGTGACAATGCAGAGACAAAAACTGTTCCCTTCTGTGGAGAACCGTAGAAAAAGTACTTTCCCCCATGCATTTCTCCTTGTGTTGAGTAAACAGATTTTGTGGAACCCACTGGACACAAACTTTCCGGTACTGCAGAATATCGTGAACACTGTGATGAACGCTTCCGAACAACATTCCCAATTCTACCGTCATATACTGTAATGTGATCCTCCTGTTGTCCTGAATCAGCTCCTGCATGAAAACTGTGTTGACATCTGCTGATGCTGTGCTGGGTCGGCCACTACAATCCTCGTTGGTGACATTCTCTCTACCGGCCGTAAACTTCCAACTCCATTCTGTGATATACTGACAAGACATTACAGTCTCTCTATAAACCTCTACTAGCTGCTGGTGAATTTAAGCCATGGTTACATGTTTCGTCCACAGAAATCAAATAACTGAGTGGATTTCTTCATGGGACCAGTGTGGCTTGTTGAACCTTGTTTTTTTTCTTTTTTCTCCTTCTTCCACCATTTTCTCTTCATAAATTTCACTTCCGGCCTTTGTCCTTTTGATCTCACCGTAATTGGTTGGCCCAATGGTCCAATGGGTCACTAGAGAATAGGGGGTGACACCGGATTGGTCAAAGGGAACTGGTCGAGAGGAAAAGGGAAAAAATGTCATTCGAGGAGAAGCGCTGGGAAGGAGAAGACATAGATATCAAGGAATATGAAAAGACGACACCCCCTGGAACAACGGACTCGAGGTTCAAATTTTTGCCAGTCAACCCCTTTGACCCTTTTCTTTTTCTATCAAAATTCTATTCTTATCAATCCCATCGTAATTGAGGGTCCATTTTTTTGTGTATTTTTAAGTTATAGTTAAGATAGACGTAAGTTAAAATAAGTTCTTTGTTTTGTTGGCAAGTGAAAATCAGCTGGTTGCATTGTTACACTTGGTCATGTGGATCTCTGTAAATTCCTAGTTAATAAGTTTGTATAATTGTTCTTTGGAAAACTTTGGTCTTAATTGTAAATAAAAAATAATCTTCTTTTATCAATGCTGAGTGATTTTTAGGATTCTGTTATTTACTCTCAGCAACACCAGTTTTCCAAATGAGTCACCATTTGTGTTTACCTACAACTAGCACTGTATGTGATGGGTGGCTGAAATTCTGCACAGTTGCCAACCACACGTATTGGAATTACCACACACTTCTCATTTCTCTATAACAAACGAAACTCCAGGAATATCGACCTTATAACCTTAATTTTTGATCAACCCTCGTATTTTTATTTTAAAAATTTTATTTAAACATTAGTGTTCACATTTAGTAACATTTTATTATTTTCATCAACATAAAAATTATATTTTAAAGTAAACGTAAAAATTATTTCTAAGCATTATCATCTTAAAAAGTTAATATGCTATAATTTTAAGCATAACTCTTCCCCAAACACATGTTAAAAACAAAGAAATAGTGTTTTAATTTTGAAAGAAATATATTTACATCAAACGAATAAAAACACCCAAGTTACACCTGCCAATGGTAAATTATAAAAGCAATTCTAATAAATTTTAGAACAATTTGCAGAACAATAATTCTTAGATTTATTTGATATTAATGAAACATAATATTTTACAACAGTTCTCTAAATTAATATTTAAAAATCTGAATGAAGAATGCAAAATTGCATATCTCCTGGTTTGGATGGTGTGACTGCAGAAATGTTAAAATATGGAAGAATGGATGTTATGTGATTGGAGAAATGTGACTGTTCCATCATGCAATAGTAAGGGTAAAAGGATAGACTACAAGAACTTCCATGGCATAAGTTTCCATACCTAGAAAAGTATTTGCATGAATGCTAGTTGACAGAGTTGAGAAGCTAACTGCAAAGCAAAAATGGAATGTACAGTATGGATTTATGAAAAGAAAGGATGCAAGGACCAGGTATGAGTGTGTCTGGACAGAAGGTATGGAGAAAGTTGCTGAATGGAGAATTATAGGATTGTGTGGTCTTCTTTTGCCTGCTGTTCACTTCACACTTTTTGGAGCATGAAAGTGTGTGTGTGTGTGTGGTGAAAATCTTAATGTATCATCAGTTAATTATCACTCTTAATTATATTTATATTTTACACTATATATGATATCATCAATTACTTTATAAAATTAAAACAAAGAAGACAATTATTTTTAACCCAACATCTTTCACTCATTATTAATATTTTAATACTTTTATTTTAGACAACTAAAAATACATCATTATTATTAAATGAAAGATAATGTAGATACTTAAATACAATATTTTTGTTTTATTTCCAAGACACAAATGTCACCATAAAAAACAAACAGCATCCTGTTACATACAAAAAGAAAACAGTTTACAATCTCTTGCATAGTTCATAAGTATTGTGTTACTGTTTTGTTTTTAAAAATAATAATATATCAGCAAAATAACATGCCTCTGTTTATACATATGCTATAATGCTAGAAAAAGTAAAAAAAGTTTCCACAAAAACTTATAGTAGTAAAATACAAATAATTTCACAATAAAATTATTTGGCTAGTCTACAGACTGAAATCACATTCAATGTAATTACATTTCATGATTCTTTTAAAGTTAATTATTTAAAATGATTTGGGAACAGAAGCAACATATTTGCATAAAACAATTTTTTTTTACAAATTTGTTAGTGTATTAATAAAACTTATTACTAAATACGGAACCTGTTACCGGTGTAATTTTGCATGAAAAAATCTTCCTTTCACAAACGTTTTCGAGCTTTCCAGATAGCTCTTCTTCAGGTAGAGAAAAAATTCCGACGGAACACTTCGAAAAATGGAACGTAGCTATTTAAATAAAAAACCGAATCTAAAAATAGAACGCAGATGTTTAAACAAAAAATATGAAACTCGCATAACGAACGATCATTAAGATGGTCATGCGCATTTGTGGGCTGATGTTGCTATTTATAGATCGTTGTTTATGAGGGCCTGCCACGCTATAGAAAGATTAATCTCATCCTTCCGATTTATACATGTGGTCAGGTGGTTAGCCTTACAGATGGATATAGCTTCCCGCCATTTTAGATGTTCCAGGTGGGGCGTAGTGTCGATGATGTCAGCTTTGTCGAACTCCGGTTCTATATCGGGATCGGATGCAAAGGTGGTTAGGGCCGTGGTGTACCGCCCATGCCGAAGGTCTGCTTGATGCTCTTGTACTCTGGTGTTTAAAGATCGCTTGGTTGAGCCGATATAGACAAGGCTCTCGTTACATCTGTTATCTTTCAGCGGGATAGAGTACACGCCAGGAAGCCTGCTACGAACTGGACTGCCTTTTCCATTTCTGAGGATGTCGTAGATTGTTGGGCATCTTCTATAGGCTATTTGTAATTGTTGTTTTCCGGCGATCTCAGCG